>NC_047521.1:16670985-16970985 GCF_902827115.2 Pseudochaenichthys georgianus | reverse complement strand
TGAGTGATTGATGTGTTCCAGTCAAATGAAGCAGTGGGCTGAGTGATATGACACTTGTCTCGCTGTGACACGCGTGTTCGCAGCTAACGGTTATTGGTGTTGATGGGCCCCACTCCACTCAGCCAGCCAGGCACAGTTATTTTGATCCCTTGTTCTTTTATTTCTGCCCCCCCTCTTCCTGTTTTCTGTCTCCTTGCCACATCAAATCAGAGTTTAGAGATGGAGGCAGGACCCTCAGGTACTAGCTTATTAAGCATCGGGAGCTGAGACAAGATGAAAGTAATAATGGGGACCGGACAGCTGGGTGGGCACTTAACATCTCAGGTGACATTTGGATTTGTCCTGGTGAGGGGGACCCATGACGGAGCTTATATGGCTTCAAAATATATAACTGTCTGTTATATCAAATGTTCGGATGGAAGTTAGTCCTTTACTTTCATTAAACAATGCATTTTGGGATATTTGGCTGAGGAATGTTAAAAATGTTTCCATTTGGAAAAGCTACTTTCTCACTCTCTGTATCTTGCTATAAACTGAAATCCCCACTCTCATGTAATTAAACTGATTATTTGTGTAAAATAGTGATGAATGAAATAAAGATAAATCCTGTCAAGATCCTAAAAGGCCAAAATAGATGTTGTCCAAGTGCAATTACAACTTTATTAAACAGCTCCTTACAGTCACATTAGAGAGACAGGAACTAGCATATATTTAGCATTTTTAGCCACACTTGGTTTGTATTACTTCAACAGGTTAAACATTAAAATCCAATCGAGATTTATCAGTTAATTGATTTAATGTACAATTCTACGCAAGAGCTAGTGTGGAAATGAGCTAAAGGCATCTTTCCAAGCCGTTATCTGGTTGTCTTAACTCAAAACATTTCCGACATCAGATGCCCTTTCTTGCATTCCAGCAACCATGAATCAAACAGCGATACACTCTAATGCTTTAATGACTAGTAATTGGATTAAAAATGATTCCAGATTGATCTGATTCTGAAATGACTGTTGCCTTGGCTTAGCGGGAGCTGTGGTGAAAAGTCTGGGAACCCTCAAGTCTTTAATTTGTTATCCCTGGTAGATGTGGGTGAGCACATGGTCACAAGATGGTCGCCATCAAACACTATCCACTTCTGGTCTCTGTGACAGCTCTCATTATTGGAGGCCAGCGAATAGTTACCAACTGATAAAAGCATATCACACCGCGGAGGAAATTGAATTCTGCAGGACATAAATTGTGACTGCGAGAGTTCATAGTCGGAAGCTAATTTAAGGAAGATTAAATTAATTTCGGTGACATCCATTCTATCTTGACGAAGTCGGTACATAACATAATGTAGCTCTGTTGCCTTGAGATAAGAGGATAGTCATTTTAGACTGGGCACAGCAGTAGCTGAGGATCAAGCCCTAATCCCATTGCTGCAACCTTTTTTTACAGAACGTCATGGAGGATACAGAGTGTCTGACAACCATTATTGAGTAAGGGGATTTTAAAAGTCTTTCAGCTTAGTGTGATAATTTAATTGACTGCTGACCCAAAGCCTCAGGACACAACTTGCCTTCATATACAGCCAGCTCAGTTTTCATGTTCAGTCATATTTATTATTTTGTCTCACACGAATAGATGTTTATGTATTATTTTTCAAGGAATCAAGTCACTTTCTAGCTGAGGCTTTAACTTTGGATCCTGATTTGATCTAGGAATCTCTTGAATAGAAACTATTGGATCCATGAGTTCTATGTTTGGTTTGAATGGTTTGAATGTTTGGTTTGAATGGTTTGGTTTGCATCAATAACATTGTTTGGGCCATTTGGAGCAGGAAAAAAACCCCCCCGATATAAACACAATTTACAATTTGTATCTAAAACATAAAAGATAATCATCCTCAGTCTTACTCTTTATAACATAACATCTATCATGCATTAATATGTGTAGCTTTTAGTTTGCCTTCATACCACCACTGAGCCTTTTCTCTCAAGACACAGTCCTTGTGGTTGAGCTGTCTAAATGGCTAATGAATTACAGATGAACATTGCACACAAATTAATCTCCCAGATGTCCCTTGGTTATATAGCAACCATTTAAAACTTTAATCAATAACACTGAAGTCGGAAGCGTGCAGGAGCCGCTCTTGTTTGGTCACAATAAACAGAGCGCATAGTGCAGACTCCTCTAAATCATGGTGACACAGTCAAGCTAAATCACTGGAAGTGGAAAAGAAATGTGTGCATAACTTTATCAGATGTGTTTCCTTGGGGAGCAGGGAAATATCAGCAATGACAACAGTGGACATGAATGATTTACAATGTAAACTAATCCTTCAGTTCACTCAGATAAGTTGTGTTGGGTTCATGAACATTATATAAACATATATATGTTATACCTCACATGTCATAAAAAGGGTTTTAGTAAAAATAAATGAAGATTAGAATATGCATTGAACACTGATGCTAACATAATATAGTATATAGTGCCCAAATTGCTTCCATGCTCTCATGCTAATGCCTCTTTAATTGTCTGCAGACGCCCATGCATTTCAGACAGGAGTGCTCTTTTCTCCTCTTACTGACACGATAACATTTTCTCACCCTCCTCCTCATCTTCCTTTTTCCTCATGAATCTGGCCCTGATCCTTCTCTCCACCTCAGATAGATGATGTGTAGATGCAAGCCCTGCCTGTCCCTCATCCATCTCTCCCTCCCTCTATCCCTTTTCTGCACTCCATCCTTCAGAAGTGTAACCTACGGTCGCCAGCTGTGCAGGGAGCCCCAGAGTGTATTTACATTGAGCTGCACTTTATCACACACAGCTGCACAGCTGCCAACTTTACTCGGGGCGTTTTCCAGCCTCCCTGCCTCTGGCCATGTTTCTTTTTTTTTTGTGCCGGTGAGATCCTGCGCCGCTGCTTCGTGCTCCTTTCTCCCCAGCTGCTGCCCTGCTGGAGTCAGTGTGGTGAACTGTTAATGGCCTGTGGAGCACACAGCGGTGCCCAGCCACTGCCACCGGGCTGGCTTACAGCACGCCCTCCAGTGAAAACACACAACTCAAGCAAACAGCACCAGCATCGCTTTCACCAAGTGAATCACATTTCTCTTTTTGTCTTCCAACTTTACCCTCATAACAAAGACGTATCATATGTTTGGTTCTTCTCTCTGCTGGCCTCTTGGTCATATTTTGATATAGCTTTTAAATATCTCCCCCATGATTGTCCCGGTAAGTGCATAAATCTGTCCTGGGACTGCAGGGGGCCTTGTGATGAGCTGCCTCCTTCCCCGCCGACCTCTTGTCCCCGGGCGGACGGAGTGGAATACATTTCCCCCTCTGTCTCTGTCTTATAAGGTCCCCAGTGTCCTAACAGCCTATTAGGATGGAGAGATCTCCACCCCCTCCCCCTTCTTAGCATATCAGAAGGCATACATCTTCCGCTGGAGCAGACCTTTATGCAGAGTGACAGCTCCTCACACTTCAGTGTTTTCGGATCACCTCAAGTAGCTCAGATATCGGAAAAAATGAGCACACTTCCCACCAAGATGACCAAATGTAGATTGACTGAGGGTATCCGCAGGCCGCGGCACCCCGATCCTGCTCTCCTGACAGAACAGGCCTGCTGGTAACTCTCTTCATAAGAGAGAGCAGAGTCTGGAGACACATCACAGGGGAAAGCTGGCTGCAGACGTAAGGGGGGGGGGGGGGGGGTGTGGTGGTGTGGTGTGGAGCGAACACTTTGAAGCCATTGGAGGTGATGTCAAGTTTGCTTAGACTCAAGGATAGTGTTTGAATATGCTGGCCACTAATATGGCACCAGTATCTCTGTCCTCATCTCTGTTTTCTGTCACTATGTACAATCTGGGCTCGGCTCCTCGGCTCCTCGGCTCCTCGGCTCCTCGGCTCCTCGGCTCCTCGGCTCCTGACAATGTCTTTTCACATCATGTTATTGCACACTCGGAGCTGCAGTCAGCAAGCCGTCACTCAGCTTCTTTGTTTGAAAGTCAGGCCCGTTTTTGTCGTTAATGCTCTCGGTGCCTGCATAAAAGTGTTTGGAATGACTCTCTCTGCTTCCCAATCAGGGAACCCTTGGCAGTGGAGCTGGAAAGTACTCACTACACCCGGATGTACTTACATTCTCCACTATTTGACAAGTGGAATTTTGGGGTGATGAAATTTGAATTAATGACATAACCTGCTGCTCGGGAGTTCTCTTTATGCATATGAATCCAAATACCTATAATGTACACATCAGCACAATCTACCACTATATTCTTCCTGCCTCGGGCAAAAACACACTCAACCACCAATTTTCCTGAGCATGCAAATATATTTTATTCCCCTTGGGGTTGTTGTTTTTTTGGTGTGTAAAAGGTTGGCTCACCCTGAAACCCTGCTGGAAAGGAGCCTAAAAATAAATGTTTCACAGTTCTTGTAATTGCAAAGTTTATGTTAAAGTCATGGCTCAGCAGCATACTTTGCTCAGCCTGTGATCCCTTTAAAGAGTACTCAATCTGTCTGTCTAGACATTGTCTTGAGGCAGAAACATATTTTGAAGGTCAGACTAAAAAAATTGTTAATATCCTGTCTTTTTATAACGCAAAACTGAGAAGCTTTAGGACACTGGTAATGGATTGCTTTCATGGATGCAATTTCATAGAATTAAGGTAGTAAAATGTAATTTTTATTTAAAAACAGGACACTTTTTTCATATAAAGCACCACCCTTTTGCCTCTTACAATGTGTATCCATCACCTCCAAAGCAAAACACAACAAAAGCTGTCTAGCAGAAAGCGCTGATATTCATTTGGAGTATTTCAACCATTTTTGAGTCCATTCCTTCGCGTGTTCACAGAGGATAGAATCAGACACTGCTTTATGGCCACGGAGCAATCAGACGCAGCCCTCCAGTGTCTTCAGCTGACTCTTCTGGCCCTGTCAAGTCCTCCTTCAATCTGGGAGTCTGAGCAGTCGCGTGTAGGTTGACATGATTGCCTTTAAGCAGCCCCTCTTAGCCAGTGACACACAGCTGCAGCCAGGCACCTCCTCTGACAGTAAGAGCACCATGATGGATTGCCTTGCCAAAACTGCTGATCAAAGAAGGTCAAAGTTCAGATGTGTTTCTGGCTGCGCTAGGCATGTGCAATCACCAGAGATGGCTATTCCTCAAACATCCGAGTGTACGGTTGAATTTTTATTTCTGATTTTGCGAGTAATTATGTCATCAATTATCGGGATTTTATCAGATATAATAAAAGTTCATGTGTCAAGAATATTTGAGTTTATCGATCCAGTGGGTTCAACTGAGCTTCAGACTCATAATAATATACAAGCTTCATCTTTGACGCTTTGCCAATATTATAGCAAATACGGCTTACTCTTTGACCAGTTTTTATGCGCACATTAATAAACATAAAATGTCATCTTTGGGCTGCAGAAGCACTCTGCCGAAAAGAGCAGACATTTAAAAGTTTCTGACATGTGTCGCACTACCATTGAGACACTGCCACTGACGTGGGTGGAGCTGACAGCGTCCCAGCCACTGAAGATGGCTCTGGGACATACCAAGTTTGGTAAGTGTCTGCTCTCATTGTTGTCAGGATACATCCTAAGTGTCTCAAACAGCCTCATTAAAAAGGGGAATAGAAAACAGTTTTTGGGAGGAGTGATGGAAAAATGTTACTTAGTTAAACATTCCTGATTCTACACACTATTTAAATAAAGGAATATATTATCTAGTATTCATTAGTCATTTTAGTTGCATTTATTCTTGATACAGTGTATTGAGTATGGGCCAGATTTTGACAATAACTTAAAAGGGACCAACCATGTTGAAAAGTGGAAAGGGTGGTCACATGGTTACCAAATTAGTTGTTTAACGGCAACAACAACAAAAGAGCTAATGCCAGAAGTTCAGTTCTGATGTCATTAAAGTGTGGTTGGGGCTTTTACTGAAGGCGTTCAATCATCCCACAAGCATTTTTTATATACCATACTGGCGCCCTAAATATAAAATAACTGTATATTTAAGTGTGTCTAATGCTTAATAGATAATACACATGACCTAACAAGAGCAATTTCACAATTTGTGGCTTGAATTCTTTAAGATAACTTGAGCCAGGAAGAAATGAAGCAGAGTCAAGCATCCCTATCTAAAGATCCTGGCTGGAGTGGATGACTTTTGCGGTTGAGGTGACTAAGGAGTCTTATTTCGAGGCCAGATTCACATTAGTGACATTTATCATTGAGAGGGAAGATGGTATAATTAGCTTGTCAGTCTACTTTAGGCTGAGCTGGCGCTCTTTGTGAAGAAGAATGGACTGCAAGCCCAAGGAGCTGACAGCCAGTCGATAATGTGGCAATTAATGTCATAAATAATTCTAAAGCCAATTATATTTAAATGGACCTCACCCTCTAAAACAGCACTTTATTTCCTATCACTTTATGATGTGTTCTGTATGAAACAGCGGGAGCAGATTTTCCTTCTTTATTTCTACGTATGGCTGACATATGGTGAAGCCATAATGTGAGGCATAAAAATCAGAAGGGCCATGCAGGAGATTTATTTGTTGATTTAGTTTTCTGTTGACTTGCTGAAGCATCACCTGCGGTAAAAGGCAAACACAAAGTGCAAAACCACTTTTAATCAAAATGATATTGCCTCAATGTGGCTCGCTGTATAAAATGTCTGCAGCTCTTAAAGAATGTGAGTAATTTAATGGCAGTAGTGGTTAAATATATCAAATGCTCCCTGTGGCCTTGGGAGGGTCAAGCCCAGTGTGATATATAGAGAAGACTGTGATGGCTGAAGGTCGTGTCAGCTTCTTCTGCATAATGCATGAATCCTGTAACTCTCTCTGACTCCAATCTTCTGAACCTGAACCTTGGGACGAACATTTTACTAAGTAAATCAGCAAGCATGCTGGCATTTCTATTAACCTCCACTGTGGAGCTGACACAAACATGAATCACAGTAAATAATATCTTGCAAATTGTAAATCATGTTTACAACTTGTGCTGAGAAGTGATGCTATTGGATACTGCCAGCTGTTTGCTGTTGCTAATTTATTTGAACAGAAGAAAAAGCGAGTGTATTTTAATGTGGACAAATTTCAATTTAGCATAATAACAACAGGAAAGCACTGATTTCTGATGCTTAACCAAACCACATTTACTTCATTTATTTCTTAAACCAACCTATAAAACACATTTTAACAACATCCACATATTTTATTTTATGTTCTATCAAAGGAGCAATATTCTGTTATTATGCAGGCGGTATTTTGCTTTTGATGGGTGGTATTTCCCACTTCAAAGATGAAAATAGCCACAAGCTTTGATTTATGCACGCATGGAGTGAAACAAAAGAAAAGGAATTGTTGACCTTTACAGGGAACATAAAGGGTCAGTGCGGCAACAGTGCCTTACGGGCAAATTGCCTCCCAGTGCTGGCGGTCTGTCCTGAAAACTGGGATGAAATTCTTATCTTTTGCCATTTATTTTCTGTTTTGATGCTAAATGTGGAGGGGCATGATGTTTTTCTCTGTGTTTAGGTCACCTCGCAGCAGCTTGAAATAAAACAGAAGCCACAGTGGCTGATATGTTAACAGAAAAGTTTTCAATTTAAATTGGATTCATAAAAATATTGAAGTGGCTGCGGTGAGAATCTTTACTCTGTTTCAGACACTGCGTGCAAGTCTCCTAGCTCTCCTGCCCCCCTTCCTTTCTGTATCAAAGGGTAACCTAATGCAAAATGTATATGGCCCTTGGCACAGAAGATGGTGGTGCAGCTCTGTACAGGAAGATCTGTGTGCTAAAAGCTTGAAACATCTGTGTAAACACATGGCCTTTTTCCAACCATGTAGTCAATGTTCTCATAGCCTTAAGATAGATGTCCAAGGCAATATACCTTGCCCCGGGGCCATACTGGAATGGCTTTGAACATCTGAAAAACCTTGAGCTTCAAGCAATATCCACTCTCAATATTCCAACTTGACAGAATAGCATAGAAGAATTCAACCTATGGCTTTTATTTGACTCCTTTGTTGATCTTAGCATGGGATCGATTGAGCAGTGGACATTTTTTAGAAATGATAAGGATACAGGATTTGTATGATGCAGTGTACGATATTACGTGGTTATCTATTGCCAGATTATTTTAAAATGTAAGGGGTTTTCTTTATAGAACAGTGTTTGGAAAGAAGAAGACAAACAGAACAAAACAGAGAGGACCTTCTGCCTTTGTAGTTGTTCTTTAATTCTGTTAATAGCCCAAGGTAAAGATTTATCTGCTCTTGTCAATTTACCTCAGCCTCAATATAAAGCACCAAGGTCACTTTTTCCTTGCCTGGCCCACAGGATTAAATTGTCATGTCACTCTAATAGGCAGCACAGGGAATCATTAGTCCAGCTCAGCTGCCTGACTGATAGGCATTTCGGTCCAATCATGGGAGTGTGCCGCCACAGGCCAGCCAGTATTGACACTGTGTCAGGACGGAGAGGGGACGCCTTAATCAGCCAGGACACTTTCAACATTGATTTGACAAGCTGTCGTAATGACCCCTTTGTTTTGGTAAAGGATCACTTTTTATCTCGGGTGGCATTGATGCACTTGGAGTGTTGCATTGTCATGGAAACTATTATCACCAGCCAAGCCTGTGCAGCTGGACAACATATGTGTCCAGTGTGACTTGTAACTACATGTAGTTAATGTAGCTTGAAGAAAGGTCACTCAACAAATGTTATCTTCTTCAATTTATAAGGTGCCGCAATTCTGTGGAGCATCATTCAGTAACTTTTGAGCATCAGCAGACTGAGAGGACCTTTAGAGAGAACTACCAATACTATAATAAGGCTTTTTGTAAAACACAACATAATATTATGTCTAAAATGATCAAGGTGAAGTATGTCGAAAAAACGAAATAATATAGTATGTCTGTCGTTTTTTTCTGAAATGTCAGAGTATGTCAAAAATCTCATAAAGAAAATGACCTTATATACTATGTCCGAAAAAAAAGTAATAGTATCCTATTTAAAAATAACAAAAATCGACATATTATGTCAAACATATCAGAAAAAGGTCACAGTATAGTGTGTCGAAAATAGTTATAGCAAAGTTTTTTGAAAATATCAGAAAAAACATCATAGTATATAATGTCAAAAATATAAAAAAAGGTCATAGAACATTTACGTTGAACATTTCAGAAAAACATCTAATTGTATAGTGTTTCGAAAATATCAGAAAGAAAAGCCATAGTATAGTTTGTAAAAAATATCAGGCGAGACAACATAGTATAGAATGCACAACATTTCTGAAATAAATTACCTTGTATAGTATGTCGAAAATATAAAAAGAAATGTCTTAGTATAGTATGTCTAAAATATCATTAAAAAGATCATAATTCAGTATGTTGAAATAAAAGTTATGGTATACTATTTAAAAAAAATCCTTTGTCATAGTATACTATTTATAATCATTAAAATATAACAAAAATCGACATTGTATAGTATGTTGAAAATAACTGAATAATGTCATAGTATAGAATTAAAGAATATCAGAAATAACGTCATAGTATGTCCAAAAACAGTGTTTGAATACTACGAAATTTAAAAATTCTATAATATTTCCTTGCAGTTGATATAGTAATCAGGTGGGATGTGTGTTTGTATCAAGAAGGTGACGGTGCCGCCGGCAGCAGGATCAGGAGAGCAGCCCTCTGTGAGGTGTTAGACTGTAAATATTATTGGCATGTTGACAGTCTCCCGCAGTTTCATGGTGTGCAAAATCGTTAACAGCCAACATGATGGGCCCCCTCCATACTCAAGGTGAGAAAGTGGAGAGTGTTTTTATCACCATTATCCAGAGGGAGCTGTGCCGTGTCACGTGATCAGAAAATGCCCTATGTCCTCACCAAAGGAGAAGGCTTTATATATGAAAAATATGTTTTTCCCATGAGCTATTTGAGTATAGGGCAGAGGTGGGAAGTAGTGGAGTACAAATACTTTGTTACTGTACTTAAGTACATTTTTCTGGTATCACTCCACTACTTATATTTCCGATGTCTTTTTAATTTTACTTCTTACATTTTTAACACATACCTGTACTTTTACTTCTTGCATTTAACAGGTTTGTTACTTTAGTTCTAATCTGCGTTTGGTGGCATGATCATTATTATTTAGAGTCATTGCGTGCCTATTGATTTTGAACACGTTCCGTGTATCCATCATTTCCTGGTCTTCTCTAAAGAAGAGCGACCAATGAAAACGGGATCCGGAGTCGAGGCTGATCCTCTTGCTGTAGTCCTGTGTCTTGGATCCTCTATCCTGAGTTCTGGATTAAGTCGTGGACTTCGGGTTGTGGCTCGGCCTGTCTCTGCGGTCCTGCCTGGGTCTCGTCATGCTGCTTCCCTGATGGCTTCCACAGGATTGTAGCTGACATCCTCGTGGATTCATCTTCTTATTACAGACACATGCATTTCCTAACATTCGGTCTATATGCTGTAAAATGTATTGTTTCTTGGATTTACACACGGCATCTATTGCACGTCTGTCCGTCCTGGGAGAGGGATCCCTCCTCTGTTGCTCTCCCTGAGGTTTCTCCCATTGTTCCCCCTTAAACTGTGGGTTTTCTCTGGAAGTTTGTCCTTGTACGATGTGAGGGTCTAAGGACAGAGGGTGTCGTTTTTCTCATACTGATATTCTGAACAATCTGCGCTGTTGTATTAGCTGTAAAGTGTCTCTACTGTTGGCTATTTTTTATTATATGTACAGCACTTTGGCTCGACCAAAAATCTTTATAAATGTGCTATATAAATAAAACTTGATTTGAAAACTGTCATGTTGCCGTTGTTCAGCATCGAAACATTCATTAGCTAACAATGACATTATTGTTCTATTAATATAAAATGAGGTCAGTTACTCTTTAAAACTGTTGGTAGTTGTGGGTACTTTTTACTTAAGTATACATTTCGAAGTACATACTTCTTTACTTTTACTTGAGTAAAGAAGTTTAGTCAGTACTACTTTTACCAGAGCATTTTTAAACACGAGTATCTGTACTTCTACTTGAGTAAAGGATGTGTGTACTTTTGCCATCTCTGGTATAGGGCAAATAAATAACATGACACCACGCAGAACACAATACATCAGCTTTTAATTTGTGAAAATACAAAATGAAATCATGTACAATTTTATGTACAAGCCTATTTGTACAAGACAATAAACTGTAATCATTAGTGGGTGTTATGACATGGTCAGAAATATCAACTTAGCACTGTCATTGTATCCACAAGTCAATGTGCTAAAAAGAAATTGACAAAATAATACAAACTAGACTGCAATGTTGAATGTCTCTCCACCCCACAGGTACTGTCAAACAAGAACACACTAGAAAGAAATATTTTTACATTAAGCTTTACAGATTTCTTTGAAAAGAACATAAAATGAATTGCTATCAGGCGCTGCTATTGATGATGGATAATTTAAAAATAGTTTTAAGACTTCAAATTATTTACTACAGTTATCTCCAGGGAATTACAGAGACATATTAAGAATTTCAAACACTACATAAAAAAAAACTCAGCAAAGAGAAAGGTACATTTCTCCGTTTCGTGACAATAATACATTGAGATTGAATTTCAAAGCCTCTTTTCGCAGTAGTGGGTCTTCTGGAGTCCTCCGTTGGCTTCAGCACTGCCCGGCACATTACTGGCACTGAGGGATGGATTTTCTCTGTGCCACTAAAACATTTGATAAACTCTTTGCACATCCAACATGAATCTTAGCCTAGACTGCAATGCATCCTGTGGATTGAGCTTGGGAAGTGTTTACCTTTCTTTCCCTTTCATTGATTTTGTAGTAAAGTGACAACAGTGCCAATATAGCTGTGTTTTACAATTGAAATAAGACAAGACAAGATTAATAAACACACTAAGCTCTCAACACGTGCTTGTACAAAATGAAACCAATGGATCTGTGCTTCATTTTATGAAAATATCAGATATGTAATTGATCCCCAACATCAATCGGAACACTCATATAGCCAAATACAGTTTGTATGATAGAGCTGTTTTTTTAATGCATCTACAGAAAGCATGACCATGTCGGATTTTGGCATTAAGATTGGTCATGGAGGACATAAGCACTGAATGGCCTCCAAGACAATCCTGTGTCAGGCAGTGCTTACTGCCAAAGGAGGACTTAAAGATGCCCACTGCGATATGAGGCTTTATCATCTACAGACTTATCATATGGTGTCATGCTTTACCATAGCATTTAGCTTTTTTCCCTAAAGTAAATTAATATCTCTGTCACTGTATTATAAACGGTCTGAGATTTTTGGTTATATTCTAATGTCAACAAAACAGCTCTATCATATTTAGCTCTAGTTACAAAAAAAAAAGAAATAGATAGAAGATTTACCCCTGAAGAAACCTTGCAGATACTTAAAAGCTTTACATACGATTTCTGGGTTTTGGACATTGCAACCAAACAGCGACATGAAAACAGTTATGACAAACGACTAAAATGCAAAGATAAGACGTATATAAATGGATAGAGATAAGGCTGGAGCCAAATGCCATTTACACATGGACACTGGCCATCTTAACTGTCACAAATGTTGTGAATTAGCTCAAAATGGCAAAAGAATCACTGAGAGTCGGTCACTAACAATGCCATTGTGGTGGGATTGCAGCTGGATGTAAAATACACATTTGAACATACTGTAAAGAAGAACTCTGCAACACTGGGTAAAGTCAATGCAGTAATAGTAGTTGTTCATCAACAGCTAAAAAGGCAACTTTTACAATTGCAAAACTTGATCCAGTTATAATAATCACCTCTTATAGTAGCAGAAGTCGTTTTTACATTGCTGTTTCCTTCGAATGACCCTCATTCCCCAAAATGGAACAACAAAAGTAGTCTGGTCACCACTAAAGATTAGCTGTGCAAGCTAATGGTTGAGTGGTGGCGGCATTTGACTGATGATTGTCTTGATGTGTATGATTCTAAATCTGATCGTACAATAAGCTGCAGGGGTGAATGAGGGAAGCGATTTGTGTTCGTCTCACCTAAACTCAACTGATATTTAATTTGCAGATGAGAAGATGAACTGAGTCTGACTCCCACACGATGAGTCGAGCGTCCAGATGTCAGCGCAGGGCCAGATCTCAGCACTCGTCCTCCGCTTCTCTGATGGGTGGAATCAAGCTGCTTGTGGATTTAAACTGAATGACTTGGTTGATGGAGACCGTATTCACAGGCTTGATCTGTATGGTCCTCAGGTGGGTATCCTCCGGCTCATCTGTAAACCATGTCTTTTCTGAGGAAAAACAAAATCACATAGGGACAGTTAATGCTTCATAGACTACAATGTCAGTTCTTGTTCATGTGCACAAACAATGTATATTCAAATAACTTCTTGTTTTCATTGAGTTTTGGAAATTTGGCCTGATAAAAATATGCTTTTAGATGTATTTTAATGACGTCCCATTGTCCCAGTTTCAACCTTTTCAAACATTTTGTATCATAGTGCCTTTGAAACATGCTTTTTTGTTGGGTCAGCAGACATGCAGGTCACCTGTTAAATACAATATGTTTTCAAACTTCACTGTACCACAATATGAGTTAATACTTTTCATTTACATTTCATACTGGCAAGGGTTTTGTCTTTTTGACGGGCTTCAGGCTTTTGGCTTGATGCGACTTTCTTTTCTTATAGGAGGAAATTAATATGGCATAATATATCGCTGGTGATTCATCCACTTGGCAAGTCCATGGTCATGCATTTTCATCAACATGACTTGAGGCAGTGGTGCTGCAGTACGTAAACACATGTGCAAGTAGTTGCCAATAATAAAACATCAAACATGATACAGAATAAAGTGAAAGAACATCAAACCATTCAGTTGCAACCACACATTCTGCAGTCCAACCTACAGTGAGATGTACTGCTTAGGTTATAGCCATGCGGTCCTGATGCAGTCATTTGGAAACACTAAACTACTTGGCTTTCTGTCAGAGGGCAAAATGTCAGCAAGGACATAACCGTGTTCAATGCATTATTTAACATCATGCATAATCATTCACTTCCATACCTTGGCCCACTCTACTCATCCTTGTTGCACTTTGAAAAAAGAAAGTAGTACACCTAATGTAAGCTAAAGGGAAAATACTAATATGAACATTAATAACAGATACTGCACAGGGGTGTAAAAACAGCAGATGCTCTCATTATATATGGATGAGAAGAAGGTTAAACCGTAGGGGAGACCAAAAACTAGAGAATGCAATTCCTGAAGACATTTCTAGTGGGAATGCTTTATGCTGAAAAGCTGCCGCTAAACTGCTATGCTGAAATGTAATGTGTAAGAAGAAAGTGAAGAATTTAGATTGAAATGATACATGAACACTGGGGGCTTGAATGTGTGATGAGAGAAGAAAAGAAAGTAAAAAGGCTTGGAAAAGCAGCAGAATAATTGAACTGCAAACTTTTGAACTAACTTGATGGCGAATGATCTGTCACCATGCCAACGGCATTGGATGACATCCCATACGCTTAGATACGTTGATGGCTGCATCGTTACCAAACCTGTGAAGATTTGGGCCGTTTGGAGCATTTTCACTGAAGTTATGAGAAAACCGCCGTTCTCATTCATAACACTCCGTTCGATGTCTCACCATGGGATGCGCCTCAACGCGTATGCAAACAGAAGCATCAATCTCATTACGCCAATCCTGATTGGCTGGTGATCTTGACGTCTACGTCAGGGAATCCACCCACCCTTTAAGTAGCTTGCGCTACGTCGCAGCGTCATTCAAACACCTCTTCTCGCTTCAGAGCACATCTCGAATATCAGTAACCGGGCTAGCTTAACGGTCCACAGACTGAACCCAAGCTAACATTCGGTCGACGGGCGCTTGCCGGTTACTTTTTTGCTTTGCAGAAGAATTGAACAAATATTAACACACCAGTTAATATTGTAATCTTCCCCGCCGTTTTTTCTTTCGGAATAACGGTAAGGTTTGATTTTTTCTTCAAACAGTAACATACCTGTTGCTAGTTTATCCCTCCGCGCCGACACCACGGCGAGCGAGGACGGACTCTTCTCTCCCTCACACCAGAGGAGACGGAGATAAGAAAGATATTAACACACCAGTATATCTTTTTTGGGAAAAAAATCTACCCCCTCGTTTTTCCTTTCGGAATAACGATAAGGTTGGATTTCTTTTCTCGGTAACATACCTGTTACTAGCTTGTCCCTCCGTGCCGACACCCCGGCAAACGAGGATGGACCCTTCTCCCTCACACCAGAGGAGTCGGAGGCTCGGCTCTGCGGCTGCAGGTTTAAGATCTCGAGCACGGACTCACACCAGGTCTGCTCGTCCTGCCTTGGGCTGGAACACGCCCATGAAGCTATCGATACCCCCGGTTCGTGCGGGCATTGTGCCCGCTTCACCATCAAGAGCCTCCGCAGACGGCTAGCGCGCCAAGCTAACCTGTCGGGACAGGACCCCTTCATGTCCGTTGATTCGCCGGCCGGCAATCGGGACATGGTGGCGACCGCCGCGGAGATTGAGCCCCGCGCTGTGTCAGGCTGGGGCTCAACAATGGCGGTAGCCGTGGAATCGGAGCCCCGCGCCGTGTCAGGCTGGAGCCCGGTGGCGGCAAGAGCCGCGAGAGCGGAGCCCCGCGCTGTGTCAAGCTGGACCTCACCGTGGTTCCACCCGCGGAGGATGTCCTACAGCTGGATTATATGGAGGAGGATGAAGAGGATGCCTCTGAGTTCCTCTTATCCGACAGATAAGCACGAAGATGACATCTTCGTTTCATCTGCCCAGGCTGCCAAGCCGGAGGCAATGTCCGCTCCCCCGGGCGAAAGCACACCAGCTTCGCCCTGCCTCAGTATGGACTTGCAGGCCATGTGCCAACGCGCTGCGTCCAGGCTGGACTGGACATCCCCTGGCCTGAAGTGGCCAAGGAGACCTCCAGATCTCGCTATGAGGGGAAGAGCTTGCCCCAAGCAGCGAGGATGAGGAAGCAGCTTCTCCCAGTCTTTCCAGAGATGCTGGACGAGGCGTCGGTCTCGTGGAGAGACCGCCCTTTCAGCAACAAGACCCCAATCCAGGGTGCCTCTTTGGACTGTGACGGCATGGAGAAGCTCGGCCTGCTCCGCATGCCGCCCATGGAGCCGCTGGTGGCAGCCCACCTCCAACCACGGCTGGCTTCGGCACCAAGCAGGAACCCCACGGTACCGGCAAAGGCAGACCGCTTCCAGTCAGCAATGACCAAATGAGCCTATAAAGCCGCAGCTTTGTCCACCAGGGCGCTCAACGTCTCCTCGCTGCTGACCACCTACCAGGCGGAGCTCTGCGAGGACATTATGGTCAAACCTGAGCCTGCCCTGTGGGACGAAATCGCAGCGATCACGGACATTTGTCTCCGTGTGCAGTGCTGTGCAGTCCAAGCCACGGGCAAAGCACTGGGGATAATGGTGGTACAGGAAAGAGCCAGGTGGCTTACCCTGACGAACCTTCCAGACCGGGAAAAAGAGGACGTCTTGGACATGCCTATTGTTCCCGAGGGCATATTTGGCTCCGCTCTAGCTTCGATGCAGCAGCGGTGTGAGTCCAAAAAGAAGGAGGATGAGGCTCTCCAGCTTTGTCTTCCCCGAAGGGTCCAGCCGCCTTCAACGGCCCCGCGGCAGTCCTTCGCTCAGGCTGCCTCACGTCCTGCCTGTTTCAAGATCCCGAAACAGCAGAGGCCACAGCCCACCCCGGGTCTCCAGCCCACACACGAGGCGAGGACAGACACAGAGGGCAGACGACAGAGATGTGACATCTCCACTCGCTTTGAGAAGCGAAACGTGGAGGATGCTCACAGATTCTGCTTGGGTTTTCAAGACAATAACACAGGGTTACAGGCTCCAATTCGCTGTCACCCCCCTTCACTTTTCGGGCATTCTGCATTCGCAAGCCCGGGGAGAGTTGGCCCATATTCTAGAGCAAGAGATCCTCTCGCTACTAGACAAGAAGGCTATATCTATAATACCCTCCGAACAGAGTCAGAGCGGCTTTTATTCCAAGTATTTCCTCGTTCACAAACGGGGAGGGAACGGGATTCGGCCTATACTAGATTTGAGTGCTCTGAACAAATATCTCAAAAGATCCAAATTCAGAATGCTCACTCAGACATCTCTGTTGCGTCTCGTGCGCCAAAACGATTGGTTCACATCAGTCGACCTGAAAGACGCGTATTTCCACATCCCAGTATATTATCCACACAGGAAATATCTGAGGTTCGCCTTTCAGGGTGTCTGTTACGAGTACAGAGTACTTCCCTTCGGTCTGTCTCTCAGCCCACGGGTGTTTGTACGGTGTACGGAAGCCGCGATAGCCCCGTTAAGACAACAGGGTATTCGCCTGGCAACTTATCTGGACGATTGGCTCCTTCTCGCACAGTCGGAGCAAGAGGCTATTACGCAGACGAATGTCCTCGTAAAACACCTGCTCGACCTGGGTTTTGTAATAAACACAGAAAAAAGCATGTTGTCTCCAGCCCAGACTGTACTCTTCCTGGGCCTACGCCTGAATTCGGTGCCCTTTACAGCCCGCCTGTCAGCAGAGAGAGTGAAAGCCTTCAGGGCTTGCCTCGCTCATTTCAAGCCACGCAAATATGTTCTCTTCAGATCATGTCTGCGGTTACTGGGGCTCATGGCGTCAGTCATCCTGGTGGTACGACTGGGATGCTTACACATGAGGGAGTTTCAGCGCTGGGTAGCTGCCCTCAGACTGGACCCCGCGCGGAGAGTGATGGTCACTATGAAATGCGTAATGGCACTGCGCCACTGGCTGCACCCGACTTTTCTAGTACGGGGCGTGCCTATGGGTGCTGTCCTATCACGGAAGGTGGTCACCACAGACGCATGTCTGACGGGCTGGGGGGGTATATACGAACGCGATTTAAACGCACCGTTAGGCGTGGACGCGCTCGCGCACGCTTGGCCTCCGGTCCTTCTGTACGCGTTCCCACCCCTGGCTCTGATACCCCCAACTCTGGCCAGAGTGAGAGAGCAACGCCACACACTTATCCTGATAGCTCCACACTGGCCTGCAATGTACTGGCTGGCGGAGATATATCAGCTGCTGTGCGGGCAGCAGCTCCCGCTACGCAGGGACATACTGTCTCAGGCGGGGGGGGGGGGCGATTTTTCACCCACACCCAGAGCGCTTGGCACTATGGGCCTGGCCCGTGAGTGGTATAACCTGAATACAGTGAGACTCCCTCAGAAGGTGATAAACACTATTCAGAGTGCGAGAGCTTCCTCCACCAGGTCCCTCTATGACTGTAAGTGGAGGGTGTTTGAGGAGTGGTGACTTGAAAAAGGACACATCTCTTTTCAATGTCCTGTCGGGGTGATTCTATCATTTCTACAGGACCTGATTGATAAACACAGAGCTTTCTCTACGATTAAAGTGTACCTGGCTGCTATTGCTGCATGCCATGTGGGCTTTCAGGGAAAGATGGCAAGCCAACATCCCTTGGTCTGCCGTTTTATGAAAGGGGCTCGCAGGCTCCTCCCTCTTTCCAGGTCACTGGTGCCCTTATGGGACTTGGCAGTGGTTTTAGATGGGCTCACTCGACCTCCATTTGAACCCCTGGAAGAAGCTGACATGAAACTCCTGTCACTGAAGACAGTGCTGTTACTGGCTCTGGCATCTGCCAAGCGAGTCAGTGACATTCATGCGCTCTCTGTACATCCTTCATGCACTCAGTTTGCCCCGGGGCAAACGAGAGTGTTGCTGAAGCCCAAACCTGCCTTTATACCTAAGGTGGTTGGCTCATGTACCCCCATTGACATTGAGGCATTTCCTCAACCACTGTGTTTCTCTGAGGAACAGCGGCCGAATTTGGTGTGCCCAGTCCGTGCTTTACGCATCTATATGGACAGGTCAAAAGAGTTTCGATGCAATGACCAACTCTTTGTATCCTGGGCTAACCCTCATAAGGGCAAGCCCGTTACCAAGCAACGGCTCTCCCACTGGATTGTGGAAGTGATTGCTCTGGCTTATACGAGTCAGGGTTTGCAGGCACCAACGGGCCTGCATGCTCATTCTACTCGTGGACTGGCTACATCCTGGGCTTTGTTCAAGGGTGTTTCCATCCAAGACATTTGTGCAGCAGCGAGCTGGTCCTCACCGCTCACTTTTGTCCGCTTTTACAGGCTAGATGTCTCTGCTCCAAGTGTGGCCCGCGCAGTGCTGGGCCCCGTGTTGAGACAGAGTTCTGCCTGTTAAGTTCTGGTTGTTTTTGGTGATTTTCGAGATAAGCATGTCTAGTAATACGGGAGTTTCAATATCCCATAGTGAGACATCGAACGGAGTGTTATGAATGAGAACTATAGGTTACCTACGTAACCCCAGCACTCAGAGTAACATGAAGTGAGATGTCTCACCAGACAGCCCTTCTTGCTAAGGCGAAACGAGAAGAGGTGCTTATTTTGAATGATGCTGCGACATGGCGCAAGCTACTTAAAGGGTGGGTGGATTCCCTGATGTAGACGTCAAGATCACCAGCCAATCAGGATTGGCGTAATGAGATTGATGCTTCAGTTTGCATACGCGTTGAGGCGCATCCCATAGTGAGACATCTCACTTCATGTTACTCTGAAAACTGGGGTTACGTAAGTAACCTATAGTTTCATGACGAGCATTGTGTTGCCATGGCAACGGCATTTGAAGAAATCTGTGGATCTGAGGATGATGTTCAGTATAACATAGCCTAATGTACTTATTAAAGACGTATTACAAGTGCGATTCAAGTACAATAAGGTTCAGCTTCAATGTAACTATAGAAAAACAAATTTAGACCGAGCAAAATGTGTGTCTCAAAGTGTACCTTAAACAAATTGTTTATTCAGATTGCTTTTAACTGCAAAGGGCTTTTGGATTGGTTTCTAAGGCTGCTTTCACTACTGCATTTTTGTTGATTTGGTCTTGAGCAAGAGAAAAAAAGATAAATCCCCTTGCTACTCAGGAATGACAGAATTACTCAGGTACTGCAGTTCTTGGCATAAGTGTATGGACAAATTGGCAGCCCCTCGGAAAGACAGAAGCCCTTTGGGGGGGCCTTCTCTGCCCTATGTCATTGGGAAGGCCCAACCACACTGTTCTGAATGGGGTTAAACGCACACTTAAACATACAAGTAATACATACAAACACAGTAAGACACAAATACACACATGAACACCAACACATGTTACTGTCACTTTGCAAAAGGACAGTAACGGGTGGCAGGTACATACTTTTGTTTGTCTCGTGAGTCCCTACTCTTGACGCGGTTGGTGCGGTTGGTGGTCGGTATAGAGTGGACGGAGGAGCTCTTTTTGCTGGAGGAATGGGACGAATGGGAGGAGTGGGAGAGGCTGGTCCGAGACTGGCCCGCGTTGTGGTCAAACTGCATCAGGCAGAATATCAGGTCTGAGGGCACCAGCTCAAACGCATAGGGAGGATTCGTTATGACATACCTGGAAGGGGAAAGGAGCAGATGGCAGACCGGTTCTAAATTTAGCAAAGGTGGAAACAAAGGCTGTTTTAAATCTCAATGCTAGGACACATTAGGTCCATACTCACCGTTTGGTACATTGGCTTTGTTGGTTTAGGTGTGCGTCCCGTAACCGATAAATGCCAAAGCACAACATGTTGTAGGTTTTCAGGGCTTTGCAAAACAGATCACCGTAACAACCCCCATCCTGCAAAACAATGACAAAAAAATCCTAAATATGTACAGTACAGTCTATATTTTCACAAAAGCAAAGATAAATATATCATAATCATCAATTAGAAAGAATGTATAAACCTCTAGCATAGAAAATAAGTCCTGAACTGATCATTGTTCATTTGATAGAGGTAGATTTAAGTAATAATCCTACTGGCTTGTCCACAGCAGAATTCAAAACAACAACAAATGACACAGTAGAGTCCACAATATTTTTTTAATAAAACTCTGATATATTTCCATTATTGACCAACGTCAAGCTGTATTGAAAGTGCAGACCTATTCCTAAAGGGAATAATTGAAAGCTTGGTAAAATACTGCATATTTTTAAATATATAAAAAGTGAAATTATCTTTATCACATGCATGTGCGTAGACTTTTCTTTTTTCTATTGATTGGAAAACATCATATTTATAAGGCTCATACTGTATGAGTAAGAAATGTTGGGATGTTTTTATTCAATGCTCATACCCTTAATTGAGGATGACTAGAATGGATTAAACTCACCTATTTTTGGACACACAATCCCTTTCACTACACAACACAAGCAGACAGAGATGTGCTGAGTCCAGGGGGGACACAGACCAGTCTCTTACCCCCAGGTCGGCGAAGGGCCCGTCGTACAGGGCCAGCTGTGCCACGCGACACCTGTCCCTGTTCGCCAGCGTCTGTGGTGTGCTGTAGCCGCCTCGCAGCGCATTCTCCTCTGCCAGCAGCCCCTCCAGCTCCGGCGTCGCCCCGCCTGTTACCAACGTCCGGATCAAGGTGAGGATATTGTCATTGAAGTATGTCTAAAGGAATGAAGGTAGAGAGGGGATAAATCCTTCAGCAAACGCCACCACAGTCACAATTGAACCTTCTCAGAGTGCCGGCCAGGCCCGATGATGCTATCTAACCGTGTCACATCGCTCTACACCCAGTGAAGAGAAGGAGAATCCAATTACTGCAGGTTACCCAAATACCCATCACTCAACACAGGAAGTCCTGGCACACATTCAGGCTGTCCAGGCATTTCTTACAGCAAAAAAACTGACATTTATGTAGAAACTGCATGAAAAGACTGAAGATATACTTTCCCCAATGAAGTTGCTATCTTTTAAATTACATTCAGTTACGGCTTTGTTAATTTAAAAAAGGGCAAGTGTCTGTACCCCGGTCTCTTGTCTCCCCCTGCTTGTACGGCACAGTGACATCTCCCTTGGCTGCTGACAGCGCTATTGACTCAGATGATGGATGAGGGCTGTCCATTAGGTAGCATTACCTTTGTCTACACTGGAGCGCACTTGAAGGCAGCTTTGTTCTAACCTCACTCAAACTGAAAGGGAGACAAGTCAAGCCATCAAACCCAGTCTTGTCAACTATTGTTTTAACATGAGAGGAGAAAAGAGTTCCCACATTTTGGGGAGGGGCTGATATAAAAACACAAGATTTCTGGCATATTTTAGATCATTTACGGATATCATATGTCACTGCACAATAAACTCAAAAACTAATACTGCCTGCTAAATCATGTTCGACTTACAGCACTCATTAGGGAATCCAACACACTGACGGCGAAGGCTGTCCCACAGGCAAACGGCTGGGTGAGGTATAACTCTGTGTCAGGGTCGTCATCGTCATCTTGGTCCAGGAACTGAACGTTTGAGTCGTTCACTATGGAGATAAACATGAACATTTTATTAACAATTTGTATTTGTACTTTTCTCTGTTCTACAAACCAGATCTCATGGAAAAGTTTTGTGATTTTAAAGGATGGATCTTGTGCTTAAGAAGCAGGCACTTGATTCACGTGAAGAGGAAGAAACGGAAGTAAAGTAGTTGTGCAACACAGTCAGAAGCTGCAGATATGGACTGTATTATAAATGGACTGTATGGTTCCAAAAATGCTCCTTAGTTCGTAAATTTGGACAAAATTGTTTGAAATGTCTGGCATTTTAGTTCGGCCTTGTAGCTAACTTGCCTTTGCTACATTCCATATCCAGGACATGCACACTCATGACACCATGCATATTGTTGAAGATTCAGGCCTTGACTCAAAGTCCTCATATAGTCAGTATCAGAAACACCAATATGCCATTGTTTGTCTTGTAAATCCAAGACAGAAAGTCCAATTAGTTGTACTAGCATGTCAAAACCAATGAAAGTATCTCAGTGCCCGAGAACCTTCTTTGAGGATAAAAACACATGCAGAAGAATGAAGAAAGTAACGATGTAAAATGTAGTTGGAGAACTGCTACTTCTGTGAGGACAGGATTACATGTCAGTCATATCGACAGTGCAGAGATGAAAGTAAGTGCGCGGGCCAGAGATTGTGATCCGACAGAAGATGCTATAAGAACAGCTACAAGGACTTCTGATGGATCAAAGGCCTTGTAATTCTTAGACAAATCAAAAAGAAAAATGTTGCTTTGAGATAAGGGGGCCAAAACAAGACAGGCAATTCCAACCACAATCAAGGGGAAAATGTGCTCAAAGTGATGCCATGGGAATGGACTGAGCCTCTAGTGCAGCGAGAGAAATCAAAAGGAAGCTGATATGGAGGCAGCAGCAGTAACAACACTGCAGAACAGGACAGAGGCGCTTCTTACCAAGCTCAGTTATCATTTGTATGCTGGTCCCACTGCTTTTATCCTGACTGAATGAAATCACAGGCAGTTTTTTGCCTGGCTTTGCTAATGGTGCTAGACAAGTGTTGAGGAAAAACAGTTACTGGAGCATGTCAACAAGGGACAAAAAAAGCAGTAAAAAAACCTCCACTTTTAGTACGGTTAGTCAAGTGTTGACAGCCTCTAATTGCAGAAATGGTGTTCTCAGATCTGTTTACAACTATTCAACAGGCAACAGTAGAGCTAGCATATCAATCAGCTGACAGGAGAGAACAGCAGCAAGCATACCTAGCTCTGTTATGATGGGAATATTTGCTCCCGTGGTGACGGAAGTCTGCCTCACTAATCCATGGACTGGGCTGTTTTCAGGAGAGGATCTATCCATCCCGGGTGGTGTAAAACCTAAATGGACACACATAATATAAAGCACATCTGTTAATGCAATATTCAATACTTCATCAGAGGCTACAAACCGGCGTATCAGCAAAACTAATACGCCGGGGCTTTTCCATCCGTTCCCGGCCACTGCTATGGCATAAAGTTGCTGAGTGCGATTTTACAGTATTCTTGACAAGGTCCAATATTAGTCTATCCATAATAGATGTGACGTACTTCTCATTTTGCTTCCCTTAAATGGTGTGTGCATGGACACGGAAACCTTTTACACACACACAAAAAAGTATAGAGAGTAAAGAGCCAGGAAATAGAAAATAAGCGCCGCAAGATTGAATTCAAATTGACTTGACATTCCTTGCTTTCCTCAGAGTGACAAGTAAGCACATTAAATCAGTGATGCTGAATGTATAATACATAGGCCGTGTTTTGACATCCATCACGTACTGCTGACTAAGGCAAATGCGAGGTCATCCATGTATTAGAGAAATAATGACATTGGCAGGATTTTTTTTTTACCTCAGGTCAAAAGGTTTCTAAAAGCATTTCTCAGTGTCGCAGAATTACCATTATTGATGGCCATCTCAAGCTAACCGAGTGCTTCAGTTGCTGTTTTGAAAGCTGTAACATGCAATATTCATAAATTATACACATTATGTTCCTTTTACAAACAGTCCCATGAAGTGAAAAATAAATAAAAGCCAGGTGAGGCATTTTAGCCAACACTGTGCTTGTTGCCACCAATTAGGTTTGTGAAGAAACCAGTTGTTGCAGTAACCTGAGGAACAGTCACTAGGGTTTACTGTCAAATGCACTGACACCAGGTCAGCCAGGCAGCACCCAGTGAGGGATATTCTGTGTGCCAGGACCCTGTCCCTTCCAGGCGGTGCAGTGAACTATGATAGGGCGCTCCTTACCTTGGGAATTAGCCTGCAAGACCCCGATGCTGTCGTCAAACAGCATGGATTTGATGTTGAGTGACGCCAAGATGCATTCCTTGTCCTGAAGTGATGCATCGTCAATATTGTTCTGATTGGCTGACAGAATGACACACATGTCGCAGAGGTTGATGTTTACAGCCCTCAGATCTGCCCGACTCAACGGCGTGCCCTTTGAGAGGAAGTGAAGGAGAGAATTTGTAATCTCACCTGTATGACACCAAGAGGTGAATGAAAATGCAGCAACTTTAAAGTACAGCTTTCATCTTTTTTGGGAGGGAAAAAGTGGTCCTGACTTGAGCTCTAAGTTAGCTTTGACATTTTAAAGATTTAGCCCAAACCATCATTTTTCAAACCTAAATAAAGCGTTGAGTTGCTTAAGCATATCTTTTTTTAATGCAAAGAATACATTTTGATTTTGCAGGAAAAACTGAAGGACCACTGTGGGAAAAATGTCATTGAAAACCACCTAAAAGTTAGGAGATATTCCACTTATAACCACACATGTCCACATCATGGCAGCCCAAGTGGAAAAGTCAGGGGATTACTGTACTGTATAGAGCCACCAGAATACATTGTTTGGTGACTATATAAAAAAAATCTGACATCTGAATTAATTTCATGCTAATCTGCCTAGTATTCAACATATTTCATTCCAGATGTTTATTCTATCTGGGTGTTTGGTTATACTCACAGGTAAAATGGAGACCTTTGGAAAATTGTGAAGAGTTTCCCACTCCCGCTTCAGATACTCCAGGGAGCCGACAAACACAATGTGCTTCAGCTCATGGTAGTGGAAGTTGCTCGCTCTCAGAGGCATGACGAAGTTTCGGAGACCGATCAATGCTGACTTCACATCTCCGAATATGCACACGACCACATGGCCGCTCAGAACCGTCATGGCTGCCTCGCTCCGGGTCTGAGAGGGAAGGAAGAACACACGGTTTAAAACATATATATCATTATATATGTATACGACATAAATGTGACATGTAGTGGCTTTTTTAGCAAACGTTAGTGCTTTCTCTTCTATCAGTTGCCTATTTAAGCTGTCAAATATATTATGCAGTTCATGACTGCAATTGACTATGAAAGTAATTTGAAAAATGGCATATGTATTAGGACAAGAAATGTTCTATGTACAGGGAGCCCATATAGCAAATGATATGTCAAACACCTCATTACAGAGTGTTTAAGTGCCCTGTCAACCTCTGATGGTACTTTGTGACATGACACATCTGTCACCGGGTAGAAGAGTGTCAGGGACAAATGACGTGTGCCCAGTAAAAGAGCAGAACCCACCAAGATGACCTTCTCGATGTCTTTGGACGGGCACCAGTGAAACATCCCTGTGGAGTCGTATTTCTTTATGTTCTCGTCCATGCTTTCCATCTGATCGTTCCCCGGGATGACAAGCGGGTCATGTCTAATCAAACAAAAACATGGGGAGAGGGAATGAAAAAATACCATCACCATAAACACAAATTAAATCAACTAGTTCTTGGCATTTAATAAAATAGAATAAAGAATAGAAATAAAAAATAAATAAATATTAAAACAGCAACACAGCATAATTCACAAATTAAAAGCCAGTCTGAAGAGGTTTGTTTTGGTCAGTGTTTTGAAAGTGGGGGGGTCGGTGCAGTCTCTGATGTGTTGTGGAAGGGAGTTCCAGAGGGTGGGGGCAGCGATGGAGAAGGCTCTGTCCCCCCAGGTTCGGAGCTTGGTTCGTGTGGGGATAGAGAGGAGGTTCGCTTCTGATGAACGAAGGCTGCGGGAGGGGGTGTAGTGGTGGATCAGGTTGGTGAGGTAGGGGGGAGCCTGGTTATTGAGAACTTTGTGTGTTAGCAGAAGGATTTTGAAGTGTATTCGTTGACGGACAGGGAGCCAGTGCAGGTTTTGAAGGACGGGGGTGATGTGGTCTCTGGAGCGGGTGTGGGTGAGGAGGCGGGCAGCGCAGTTCTGGATGTATTGTAGTTTGACTTATAAAGCTTAATTCTTTGATGATTAACCTGAGAATATAATCCACAAGCCTGCGTAAATAATAATACTGATGAAAGATTTTCTACAAAAAGAAATATGAGGTTGAATTAAAAAAAAAGTAGCTTTCTTCCCCTCTTTACTCATTCCTGTCAGAGCCCATCTGCAGAAATGCCAACAAAACTGCCATGTCATCAAGCAGAGTGACATCAGCAGCGGCAGCCAGGCGGAAGAGGATGGCAGCAACACACTGCGCTGACTGGCATGAGCACGGGGATGCAATTACGCCCCCTTACTACATACAGCTTTTGACGTTGTGTGCTGCGTTATAAAAGCTTTAACAGACCAGACTTTAAATATTTCAGCAATTTGCCCAATCATATTTGCAGTTCCATGTGAAGGGTATTAATATTTAAACAGAGCATCAGAACTACATAAACTCATTTCACTGAGCGCTGCGGTGAGCTTATCCTACCTAACACTGACCACTAAAGTGGTCTTAACACGAGTACCTGCTGTTCACCACGCTTGTTCAGTGATATGATTTTTTAAATATATTTTAAATATAATACTGTAGGTCACCCCTTCTACTTCTCAAGCCCCACCCACAAGAAGAAAAACATCAAACATACAATCAAATAAGCTAAAGAGACAACCCAAAACAATTATTTTTAAATAAAACAAATGTAGGTAGGCTATACAAAATGTATTAAAAAAAAAAGATATGCATTGTCTTTTCCTAACATAAATCATGCATGTTCATACACCAACATTGATATCACTGTTCATGGGCTGTTGCTTATCCCAGCATGCACTATAAGAGCGGCAGAGCACAGGATAAACACACACATACTGTAGAATCATATCACACATTTACACTACAGTAAATGGGCCCTATGCAATACACCATGAAATAGTGTGTTTTTATGCACAACTTCGTAATTAACTGATGTGACATGTAATACATACATTTTGCTCAAATAAGACAACATCATTTTGTAAAATGATAACAAATACTGTCGCTAAATCGCAGTAGGATGCCACCAAAAGTCATTTATTTGAACTGTTTGGTAATAAAGAAAAGCCTCAATTTGGTCAAACATCATCCGCTACAATAGCAACAAAGCTAACCACAGGCTGTGTGCCCAACACAATTCCCTTTGCACTAAATTGACTGTCAGATTCAGATCACAGTTGAAGAGGTTATCT
Source organism: Pseudochaenichthys georgianus (assembly GCF_902827115.2). Classification (NCBI taxonomy): domain Eukaryota; kingdom Metazoa; phylum Chordata; class Actinopteri; order Perciformes; family Channichthyidae; genus Pseudochaenichthys; species Pseudochaenichthys georgianus. The sequence continues at coordinate 16,943,094 of NC_047521.1, read as the reverse complement.
TCTGCAACTCAGACAGAAGCCTTCTGTCTCTGTCCAAAACCTTTTAAATACTTCTCCCCATAAGAAGAGCTCCTGTTTAATCCATGTGAGTACTTTAAAAGAATGCTGCTTTAAGTAACAGTTAAGTATGCATGAAAGTGTCCGCTGAAACTACCATCCCTCGGGCTCCAACAGACTGCCGCCAAAAAAGCCCGCCTTGGGCTTACTGCATTTACCCCTAGGCTAGACCTGGATGTCCTTTCAAGAATGGAAGTAGTTGGAGAAGCAAATGTCCTTTCTGCCTTTTTCCACCTCTCAAATTCACATCTGTCAAAGCAATTGTAGTTTAAAAGGACAGTGTGCACATTAAAATCTATGGATGAATGTAAAATATTATATTAAAAGTATAATATCCAAAAATATGTTAATGTTCAATCAAATATACCGGACCTATATGATAAATATTACCTAGTGATATGTATACCTTGACACTGTACACAGTAAACATTGGACATGAGTAAACAGTTAATATTATGATTATAATTCTATAGAATATTGAATAGCTGTGAAAATAATCCATAAAAACTTCTCAGAGCACAACGTGGCATCTTCAAATTGCTGCCCAAACATATTACATTTAAAATGATATAAAGCAGCTTGATAAATGATGTTGTGAATACATCTCCAGTGAATCAACAAATCGATACATTTAGCAGTGCTTATCCATGACAATCCTCGTCCATAACTCTTGTTGCACTCAACATCACCGCTTCTACTCGAGTCTGAAGTTCCAATAAGAGTGAAAGCATTTAGTGGTTTTACACCCCGGCTAAATATTTCATCAGAAGTCGAATGTTTCACCACTCACTCAGTGGAGCCGCTGTCACTTCAGTTTGTCCTTGTGGAAGATGACTGGTGAGACAGAGCTCTGCCAGGATAGCTATCGCTCACTGTCAGCCATGTCGGCCTGTCACTATCCTGCACTGCCAATTGCCTCAGCAGTCCTGTAGCAGACATGACGTGTATGTCGTGGTGCGATGTGACCCAACGCGTTGTGACATCCCACAATTAGATGTGTCTTATGACCCATCAAGGAGCCTGTGGAAATGGTGTTAATTTCAGTGAGGTCGTCATTGCTAAGTTGCAGACAGGATGCGTTAGTTTGCTGATACATCTGGAAACAGGAGACAGTTCTGCTTCTCCAGATTATTGCTTTCTTATTTAGTGCGCTTATTTTCATTACACAGAGCAGAAGTGTCTGCGGGTGTCTTCTCTGGAAGCGCACTTCTAAACATCGAAAACCATCAGCAGCATAATTCACTGCCTTAGCGGTAAAGATGACACGTTTGACAAGACTTCACACGTCATGACCAAACAACATAAAGCCAGGTGTCTTCCAGAGGAGTGTAATGACAGCTGAGAGAGACACAAAGTAGAAGCTAAACATGCATAGTATGTAAATGTTCTATTCCAGCACCACTGCAAAGCAGCACAAGTAGTGAGGGCAGGCAACGTCTTTGAAAATCCTTCCCATCATGCAAACTGACAAAGGCTTGCTCTTCAAAACCCTCAGCCAATCTGTTGATCATTACTTATTTACAAAGGCCTTGAGACCGCAGGTCCTGTAAAAACACATTTGATATAGTATACACCCAGATGTTTTTTTCTCGGCTTGTTGCAGTGAAGTCACCCTAAGGCTACCGCAGTGAATCCCTCTCCAGCGCGCAGGCAGCAGACACGCTGGATAAAATAACACATCCACCTGTGCTGAGCGGCGTATTTGCATGGCAAGTAGATGGATTGGTTTTGGTGGGCTGATATTTTGCTGATGGCTATTGCTTTAGAAAAGCCTAGTGTTGTTACCCAAGAGACTGGATATCACCTGGAGCAAATCAACTTTGACACAACTTTAAACCAAATCAAACAATCAAACAATGGCAAAAGCCCACCAGAAGAAACAGAGGCCATAGATCAGAGGAAAATGCTAAATAGTGCAGAAAACACTCCTTTTTTATATATATAATACAACCTCAATTATATATAATAACACATACATTTGTGTATTTATTTCTGAATGTTAAATGAATAGCAGCTATATTAGCAATGGGAGCATAAAGTCATCTGTCAGTTTTAATTCAATTTCATCTCTATTATTCCACTTTGTATACGTCAGGCTGCAAGACTTCCCTGGTGCCTTGCTTCCTTGTAACATGGCACTTAATGACAATGACTATTATCATCCTTGTAATGGCTTCTTGTTGAATAACAGCGTAATCTCCAGTCAAAATCAATAAGCTCCAATTTAATTTTACGGGACAAGATAAAAGCAAGGTAGCATTTTAATTCTCCTTTCATTGTGATGATACATATCATCTGTGGCCTAACGTGCTGAGGAGAGCTCAGAGGGATCCAACAATAGATGAATAGCCCAGGGCTATCTGTCCTTTATGGCGCGTTTCCACTGCAGCGGGTAGCTCGCTTTAAGGCTGCGGCCCCACGAGGACGAAAACGGCTAAACGCATAGGATTAACGCAAACGCAATCGCAAACGGCTTCCGTCCACATGCAATAATTATCCGGATAGTGTCTGCCCACACGAGACCGCTCCGTTTAGCTCCAACCGCTGGAGAAGCTGCAGTACATATGCAGGAGCCTGTAGGTGGCGCTGTAACTTCCTCCACCCAAGCAGCGAAGAAGAAGGTTGTCATGGTTGCCCTTCTGTTTATTCTCCGCGGTGGGGGCCGAGGGAACCGGGCAGAGTTTTTCGCCAGTCAGCGTGTATTAAAGTTGAAATCTTCCGGACAAAATTATAAAAGTGCCGGTCAAAGGTCTTCTTTGTTATTTATTGAGCTTTAAAACAAATGAATAACGACTCTATATAATATAATGATAAAATACACGGAGCCTCTCTTTTTCCTCCCTCTCTTCGGACAGCGCCAGTGTCTGTCTCATGCAGCAGCTCATCCAGTAATCAGTGACCCGGCCGACTGTAAAAATAAACATATTTATAACTAGTTTAGGGAGTTTGAGAGGTAATTAAAATAGCTAAGGGTGATGATCTGACTTGAAGTGTGTGTTTTGCTGCAGAGGGAGGAGCTGCAGGTGAGCAGAGCTGCGTGTCTCCGTCCTGTCAGATTAGACTTCACTCGCGAGAGAAAGATAAATAATCTGAATTCAGGGTGCAGTTTACTTTGACGTGGGGGTGAGCAGCAGAGGTGGGGAGAGGCGGGGCTATTGCCTCATCATTATTGCTGTAGATGTTGCACAAACAACTGTAGCATGGTCAATAGCGTCCGGAGCACGATAGCAACTCTGCGATCCGCCATTGTTGTTGTTGTTGGTGGCGAAACACTTCAGCACTGGCGCGGGGTAAGCGGAGGTGAGCAGAAGAGGTGGGGAGAGGCGGGGCTATTGCGCAATCACTATCAGTGATCTGAAAATGTCCGTATAGGGCGAACACACGGAGCTGTTTGACCCCCCAGAGAGTGGCGTATGCATTTCTATCCACCTTGGGACCCGTTGTCGTTTCCTCAGTCGTTTAGTGCCATATTCGGTCGTCCTCGTGTGGCCGAACGGTCTATATGACACTAAACAGTAACGCAAATGACCGAATTCGTCCTCGTGGGGCCGCAGCCTAAGCGTGCCGAGCCCGTTTTTAGTTGCGTTTCCACTTGGCCTAGTTTTGGCCCGGGGCTACTTTTTCACCTTTTTTCTGGCCCGACTAAATCTTGGTTCTAGGGCCAGGAACAACCAGGCTGAGTCGGGCTGAGTATGCTAAACTAGAGAGAGAATCACTGGCAAGGGGGCTACAACTATACAACAAGATGAACATATTTGACCGTGATTTAATTGTAATACACGTTTCAAAGTGATGCCGAAGTAACAACATACTGATACAGGTTAGTAAAAACCATGAATTAATGCTTTGACAAGTCTGCAGACAGACGGCAGACGAAAACCCTTTTAAAATGCTGCGTGCTTTCTAAATGGAGCTTGGCTAAGCTAACGTTATATATGCTCCGACCGTCCACACTCACAACAACGGCCTATACAGACATAAATAAACCAGCGACTGTATTCGCCATGACACAGGCAGTCTGTGGTTTGTACTTGTTTAACTTTTGTCTAGTTTCTGAACAGATATGAAGAGCTGTGAGCTTTGAGTGCTAAGAGCTAACGGCGGTGTTGTTTTTTTGGGACGCTCATTGAAGATGACGTCACGGCTCCGCCTACACTGCGTTACTATAGTAACTACCCCAGTTCCTAAACTGTAATGGAAGCGCAGCATTAAAGAGAGCCGGGCCCAACCAAACGAGCGAGGCCTGCAGTGGAAATGCGCCATTATTAGAGCCTCTCTGACTGCCTGCCGCTGTCATTAGTGCCAGGCCGGTTTAAGAGCTGCAGTCTGTGGGTGTCACTTGGAAACCTCGCAGCATAGAGCAAGTCTTACAAGTTTGCCATGAAACAGGACCTTGCTTTCAGCCACAGCAGCAGCCACACAGTCTTATAAACCAACTGTACGATATACCTGTCCTGCACAGCATCAAACAGCAGACAGCGATTAGCTCGTAACATGGTGGAGTGTTTACCAGCTTAAGAGCCAGCTGTTATTCACAGTAGTTGGTGGCAACAAAAAACAGGCTAAAAAGAAAATATATTTGGACTAACATTTTTAGTGTTTGGTGAAGGTACATATAAGCAGTTTTGCCAAAACAACTTGGTGATAGTTATTCAGTGTTGTGTACATTTGGTTATTAAATTATACAAAATAAATACACTCAACAGTACATCTTCCAATAGAACAATTAACAAAACCAGAAATGGCAGAAATGTCCTACCTCATTATCTTAGGTGAGGAGTTTGGAGAATTTCTCATGCCTCCATTACGTTGCTTTTTCTTCGGCGATAACGCCAACTGTTGGTCCTCTTCGACTGCAATAAAAAGACAGTATTAGAAGCAAACTATCAAAAGTAGGAATCGGAATGAATCAAAAATCAGTGACAGCTAAAAATAACAAGACGGCACAATTGGAGGTCAGTGAATTCAAAGAGATTATAGGGTTACAGAGACATGGAGTGGACAGAGGTTGGGTGAAGACGATGGAGTGGACAGGCCACTTTAACTTGAATGCAACAGTCCAATGTTTGCATGATGAGGACAGCAGACATTAGCACATTGCATGAATGTGTATGGAGATGCAAACATGCAATAGTGCCATCATCAACCATCATGCCGGTTGCTAAAGTCTAATCTGAGAGGTTTTATTCAAACACACCATCTGTAAACCAGATAATGAAGTTCCACAAATACCTCAAAGGGTAATAGGATACTTTCATTTTTCAATCCCTTGTTAGCACAAATTTCCTCAGGCATAGACTTGGTTAGCTCCTCCTCATACTAATCATTCACATTCTCATTTAATTAAGATAATAACCTATAAACATCATGCGCCCAGCTTTATAAATAAGGCTCGTTTTGTGCCAATACTCAATCCAGTCTGGATTGCTGGTCTTCATCTTGGGAGTGACACCCTGGGCTCATATAATCATGTTGGTCCTCGTGCCAGAGTGATTTATGTACAGCTGAAGGGCCCCTTGGACATTGTCTTTATCACTACAGGAAACTGCACTGAGCCCTTCATAGGGAACAAATTACAAGTTTTACCCTCGAGTAAAGTAATCAGGCAAATATTTTCACAAGCTAATACCACAGCTGAAGAAAACAACCCCTCTCTCTGGCAGTCGCTGGTAAAATAAACACAAGCAGCGAGAAGTGTTTTCGCTAATCGCATTTTAACAGCCATCGTTAATAGTGGGAATAGCTTGTTATACGTCATGGAAAACACGCTTGAGTATTTTTTAATGATAGTTCAAGCTGTCAAGGACGAAGAAAAACCAGACTGGCTTTCGTCAAAAGGAGTAAAGTCCCAACAATCATGCTCTTCTGCAGATGAACGCATGATTTCCAGCGCGGCTAGCATTTCTAAGAGCAACATTATAATGGAAAATGATGAGTTATAGGGGGGGCTTCCAGTAGAGAGGGATGCTCCAACACACTGGCCCTTCACATCTCTTCTTGGCCTGTTCAATATTTAATGTTTCACAGCTGACAGCTGCACACACTGGGTCATTAGTAAGGAATGCTACACATGCAACCACTCCAGCCTGGCAAGCACATGCTTCGGTGCTGTTGTTGAGTACCGCCTTCCAAACACGCCGAGGGGAGGGTGGCCCTTACAGTGCCTGCGACTGAGCGTGCCGTTATTGGAGTGACTGGGGTGGTATCTGTATTTCACCGGAAGGCTACGTGCCCTCGGTAGCCGGCTCAGGTCCCCAGAGCCTGTGATGCCCAGTCTCGGGGGCTTGGCGGGGGGCAGCAGGCTTCCCTTGCGGTTGTTTACCAACGGGACGGACACAACAGCGACTCCGCTACGGGGCCCCCTACAGACCAAGCTGGTTGAGCTGTGGTTCAGTTTAGCGGAGTTGTATTGATAATCTGCCGACAGGATTACGGGGCCGTTGTTAACTGCTAAATGAAGAGGAGGTACAATCAGGATCTGTACAATGCAGATACATTGATTATCTGCTCTTTTTTTTAAAGGGCAGTTAACCCAAAACATTTTTCTCCCTGACCTCTAGTGCTATATTGCTATGTCGATGGCATTCATTGTATGAGCCAAGGCTTTGAGTTTGTGTTCTGAGACTCGTGCATCAATCCTTATAACATGGAGGTAAATCAATTAAATATGTAGCACAACATTGAAACAAAAATATTAGAATAAAGCTAAGGCCTTACGCTCAATAGCTTTCAATGGAACTACTTCCTGCTGAAGAAGTCACAGTACATTATGTACATTTTCCAGAGTAAGACATGTTCATTCTTCTGAAATCCTTTTTTAATGTTGTGAGCACTACAAATACATTTAACCTCCGTTGTGTTAGGTGGAGGCATTCATGCTACGGACAGATATTTCAAAACACAGATGCATACAATTGAATATAATCTGCATGAGTAGATACCACAAGCGGAAGGTCATAAAGCCTTGCTCTGTGTGAACCAACACTTTAACTCTTCGCATTAACCTCAAGATAGGATTTGATTTAAACTGACTTCAGTAAGACCTGCAGTGTGTATGTTAATAAAACATCTTTAGACTCTTATCATAATTAAAGCACAATCACTGGTTTTCGGGGGTAATTCTTTCTGGCATAAGAATGCTAATGGCTGAATAATTAAAAAAGCTCTTTTTTATTACACCACTTAACCACTTGGTCTAGCCACCAATGAAATGTTGGACTTGACATTTACTTTAATATTTATCATAAACATGAATTAATAAATATGCTTTTTAGGTGTTCCAGCTATTGTTATGCCATAAGAACAAGGAGGTGACAATGTGAATCAACTACCACTGGCTGCTGTGTGCAGTTTATGCCGGATGAGGGACAAATTCATTCAGTATCCATTTGAAATGTGGTCACTTACAACTCCACTGGTGGTAAAGATGGCATGATAAAATAGGAATAAAAAGGAAACAGAAGAACATTGTACCACAAAAAATGTCTAGGAGCTCAAATGGGAGAATAGAGATGATTATTTCAACAGTCAGCTGTCGGGCAGATTATCCTCCCTGCTCCAGACCTCCACTTTTCATCTGCCCCATGTCAAACACGCCTAACACTTCCCCAGGACAACGCACTGTGGCAGATTTGCACTAGATCACTGATCATGTTGAAGTGGATGGCCCACATGGTTCACTCTAGTGGCTAAGAGAAATATTAAACTCTTAAGTCATATTCATCCTGTCTATTTTATAACATGGATCTACATTATAAATCATTGCAGACATTTGCTCTAAATATTGTATTTCCATCTGATTGATCCATCCCCACGCACAGTGAAGCAGTAGCACCATCTACTGCTGAGCTGTAACTGATACCCAACACAAACCAATCAAATATTTCCCTGATGCTTTGCATATAAAACGAAATGATGGATGATGACAGACTGCAGTGATGAGCAGCAAACAGTGGAAAAACAGCTGGTTATAGACAGTTAAAGTGATGATAGCTGAGAAAGCACAAGTGGAAGGATTAAAGAAAACAAATGACAAAATAGAGAATGAAAATCAAAACTTACTTGACTTGATATATCCATTATAGCTATTTTTAGCTGAGAAAAATGCAGAGACAGAGATGAAAGGTTAGAGGGAAGATCAGATTGTAATGAAAGCAAATTATAAATGACAACAGAAGGCTGCAGATTTCTCTTTGAGGCACATTTAAAACAGTGTGGTGCCTTGAAGACAACACGGACAAAGCAATGAGAGAAAACACACGGGTCAGTTAGGAACATGACTCTTCATCAATGTGGTCATTGAGCTGGATCAGTGGATCATTTTCAGTGTTTCAGTGTACCTACGGAGCATTTGAGGCAGCACTGTTTTTTTTAAACAAAGTTAAGGCTATCTGCTATATTGTGTTAATTAATATAGTATTGAAATTAGTCATAGTTGCATTCAAGCCAAGAAAAAGTCTATCACCACCATTTTCAGGGCTGAAAAGATGTCTGGTTCTTAAACTTAAAACAATTAATCAATTGTCAAAATAATTGCAGATTATGTTGGTTGATATCAATGAATTATCTTTCTGCTCAAGATTACACATTACACTTGTTTTAGCAGCATTCAATTAAGATATTTCAAACTAATGCACGTCCATGGTACAGCTCATATAATATATTTTAACTGGGAAAATAAATGTGCATTTATTTTACTTGGATGTTTAGATGTCTTTAGATGTGAAATTCACCTGTGCTGACATTTAAATAACATTTAGTCGGGAGGTTCCTAAAATATGTCACATTACTATAATGTTCTCTTGTTTTGAAGTCTATATTACTTGTTTATGTTTCCTTTTCTTGCCCAAAAGCTGTTTCCCGTTCCTCTGCCCTGCCTGACACAACCTGCACTGGTGCACGGAAGTTTCTGTGAGTCACTTTTTTGGAGCCGTGAGTCCCACACATTCTCATTAGTACCTTATTTCAACCCCTTGCTTACAATAAAGGTCATGCATTGAGCTTAAGGCAGGACAGTGACAGCAATGTTCAAACAGGGACCTTGCTGGTCCTGGCATCTGTCGCCTGCAATCGGAGGGCGCGAGCAGAGTCACAGGACTAACAGGCTAGCATCTGTCCCACAACGAGAGAGGACGAGAGGGGCGGGGGCACTCGGCTGCCTGGTGGTTAGGAACTGTCGGGCTGAGTTTCATGACAACCGGTAGCACTCCAAAAATGAAAATGCAAACATAATTTCCATGTCAGGCTGCATAAGGCCTCTCTCCACACGGCTCTCCCTCCGTGTCGACAGCGACTCGGGAGCTCGGCTGGAGCTCAGCTAGCCAGGCGATGCTCACAGCACACACCCCTGGAAGACATGTTGGGGGGGTTGGGGGGGGGGGGGGACGCCCTGAGACGTTCAACCACAACAGAATGGTCTTTGATCTAGAGATAATCACTAAAACTGTATGACAGTCTGCAATGTTTTCCAGACAATTGTATCAACGCTCTGCAAACTGGAACACATTCTTCATGCCTTCTGCGATATATCAGAACAATTTAACATGCCGCAGGGGATCACACTTAAGAATTGATATGCTGCTCAACTCAGTTTGTTTTTCTGAGATCATATGATCCAGCACTACTCCAGCCTGTTATTCCTCCTGCAGTCCAATACAATACAGATCTTTTCTATTGCATATCCCGTTCATCATTTTGTAAAATGCAATAAATATCTTGAAAATTCCACGCCTTTAAAGCTCATAACTACAATCTCTTCTTTGCTGGCAATGAACGTGGGCCTGGTTTGAGAACTGCATATATTTAAGAAACGTCACCCTCAGTGGTTGTTCAAGCTTTTGATCTTAATTTAATAAAACCAGTACATTAACCTCAATAAGTACTGCTTCCCTCAGAACATCCCCTCGGGCGCTCTTAAGCCTGCCTCTTCATTTTTAAATGAATTGTCAGTGGCGTTTATAATAAATATCTAACATACTATCCTGTCCACCCATTCCTGCAGGGTACAGTAGGGAAATATTTGGTATGACTCAAATGTTATTTGGGTTATTCTAAAAATAATTAGTTAGCCTCTCCAGTGACATCATTATAGCTCTTGTGTACTCCTATTAAAACAAATAATCTGAAGAAATGCATTTGAGTTCTTCAACAGGGTTCCCAAGAGATTTGTGGCGGGAATGCAAAGCACAATGTCTTCTCAATAGGTGTGCGGGGTCACTGGAGGAGAAGCATATTATCTTTCAGAAGCTAATTTTGTTCACACTATGACTGAGGTGATTTAAACTATAAGTCAATTTGAATCCACATTCTCTGACAAAACAACAGCAACACAGTACACTGGCATGCTTCACAACAGCTAAAAGTCACTTTGAAAGGAGGGAGGAACACGAACTGACTGAAATCATAAAGCTAAAGACTCATAAGCAACATCTCCATGACAGTGACGACGAAGCTGCTAGAGCTAGACAGCACACAAGCTAAAGACACATTGCACGGATAACACAGTGCATGTTACAGACACTGAAGAGCACATGTCATGGCGACAACTTACAGGCACGTAAAGTGGCTGAGCAATCATTAACAGAGACAGCAGAGAGTGGGATGTCGCGTCGAGGGGAGTCCATGTTACAACGCACATTAACTGGCATGCAAGAGCAGTCCCGCTCTGAGCGGCTGCAATCAAAACAACATGCCAGTCTGATTTTCTTGTAGGCGGCCGTCTTGGCTACAGTCACGGGTTCAGACGAGAGGAGAGGAAGAGCAGGTTAATGTAGAGGGTCGTTCTGGAGGAAGAGTGGACAAAGGCAAGACAGGACACAGAGGAAGGCTGCTGCTGGGATGCACAGGGTCGTAACAGCGTGCAAATGTTACAATTTGAATTTGTTTCCACTCTTTGTGGTTTATTCGATTTTGGGGGATTTCTAGGATTAGTTGGGGAAATAATGAAGTCTTAAAATCATGTGGTTTAGGGGGGAAAGTGACAAGGGGGAAGGGGAGGTCATGACTTATTTGCTTAAGAACAGAAGAGACAAGAACTTCTATGAGTTCCATCTTGTTGACACACGTTAAATAATTGTAATGCTTTCTTTATCAAACAGAGAAGTTAAACAGACATTTCTCCAACAAAAGGTCAAAGTAAATGTGACATTGTTTCTGGAATTAGAAATCCAAAAAGAATAAAAAACAAATACAAGGTCCAACACTTGTTTGAAAAGACCATGATCCGTTTGACATTCTCAAGTTGCACATACCCCATGACATTGTTTTTCCCCCAAAACACCTCAGCGAATGACACTGTTGTGGGGTATGTTTCAGATAACACAATGGTTGTATCACTACAGTAAATGGTACTCTTTTCCCATGCTGGTGATTTTTTAGCTCTGCTCTTCTTGCAGGGAAGTTGCATTGTTCAAAGGACTGTGGGGACATCTGGTGGTAAGAAGGAGTATGCATATCTTAAACAGGCATGACATAATTGTTCATGCTTTGTTTAGGGATGCTAAACTAAATACATTAGTATTTTAGGTATTGCATAGTCAGCTGTGTCATTGTCTCTCTGGGTCTTTCAATACAATTGTTATAATATTTTTATCTAAAAGTATATTTTTTGTATTTGTTATGTTTTCCTCGATTTGAATGTGACGTGCACATGTCAACAGGCAGAGGGATCCAGGCAGCATCAACCATTTTACATGCAACATTTACAGTACACAGTAAACATATTGCTTCAGTCGGGGTAGCAGGCTGTGTTTTCGGAGGGGAAATAAATCCACACTACTCACAATATATCACTATAAAGTGAATTTTTAAGGAAAGTGTCAAGTTCCCAAGCAGCAGGAAGAAAATACAGCACATGTTAAGATTAGGTGTAAGTGGTAACTGTGCTAAATCCAAGAGAGAGAGAGCGCAACACAACATTTCAAGACACACAATCCATCCAGGTACCTGTGGTGTTAACAGTCTCTCTGAATGCCTGTTAACATCACTAAGTTATCAATGAACTGGAACAGCTATTATGCAGAATAAAACATAGCATACACATGCAAACAGACAAAATGCATATTAAGACTGTTTTCACGGGTGGTTTGAGAGAAGTAAACTAGCTTGTTTCTTACTTTTCTGTGTATCTATGAGAGGTGGGAATCATAAGGAAGAGAATATGCTAAAAAGATTAATCATCAACCAGACACACGAAAAATAAATACTTGACTGATCAGTTCACCAAAATCGCACAGGATAAATCACAAACCTGACTACATTATTACTTGTGGAAAGCTGTGTTTTCTAAATTATGCTGAACTGACTTATTAATGACAGCAAATGTTAATGTTATATAGAGGTCCACAAGCGCAGCATTACAAGGGAAACTTGGACTGCACCTGTGTGTTTTGGCTGCAGAAAGAAATCCAATTACCTTTGTTCATGCACAAGTAACAGGACGTTAATAATGAATGCAGGAACTAATTGGTTTGGACACATGGCTATGTAGGTCATGTAAATACATCATCACACTGCTAGATTGATGCTAACTCAGTGCTGTGAAGAAATGTTACTGAAGTTAAACAATACAATGTTTCTTTAATGCAGTCACTTACATTTCTTGCATCCACATTTCTTTATCCTTTTGGGATCACTAATGTCATCGTGGCAGGCTTTGCAGTAAAACAGGGCCCTGTGGAAGAAGTCCCTTATTAAAATGGTACCAGATAACAAAACATTTGTGATCCCTAGTTTTCTAAAATAAGTCTCGAAAGTGTTTTAGGCATGAGTTGGAATGTGTTTAAAGTAAAACGTATTAAGTTATGTAGTAAGTTGCAAGCACTGGTAGCATGTGGTCCAACCAAACAAACCTCCTCTGCTACTTGATTCTCGCAAGCAATAAATCCTATACTTGTTGCAAAAATCATTAGCTTACAAAAAGCTAGCAACATGTCAAGCTTATAGTCATATTGTACGAACTGGTAAAATGCAAACAACTCCACCAAATAAATCCTCCTCTGGTACTTCATCCTAGCTAGCAACAACACTTTTCCTTGTGACTTCAGCTAACAACTTGCTAGCTAACAACAACCAGCTATCAACATGTTAAGCTACTGTAAGTAGCATATTGTAAGGTTTACAACACTGTGTAGTTATACTTTTAGACTCCGTTTAATCTCAGGTCCAATGTATTACCTTTTTACTTCTTTCGCATCACTGGCAATGAAGAAGCCCAATGTCCCCTCCTGCATTTTCACGTGGTTTCCAGGGTTTATCAGGGTGCTGCAAGGATTTATAGACCAAAGTTGTCATAACAGAAAGTTAAGATCACAGAATGTACTGAGCAGTGACACGCTGGCAGGATCCATTTCCCCCGCTCATTTGGCACGATAGCTTCTTTATTAAATTAAGTTGATGAAAGCAGATAGCAGTGACACCTAAAAGAGTGGAACATTTGCAGTATAAAAACCACTAAACACAAAGCTTCAGCTGTGTTTAAAGAAACCAACGGCCACTTTCCTCGTGAATTTGTCAGGATGTTATCAACATGCCTCTGATGTCTGTGAACAAACCAATTTAGCACATTTTGTAAAGCGGCTTGTGTTTGCAGTCAAACAGAGGAGCTGATTCAAAGTAGCTTCATCACTGAAGGTAAATGCCGACAGCAAACACACCTGCGTGTTGAGGTTTTTGCATCCATGCATTTTAATGACTTTAACCAAACACTGTGAACACATCCACTTACCTGCACTCCCTTTGATCAGACTTGTACTCTATAGCGATCAGTAGCAGCTTTAGCTTCACATAGCAGAGTCTGCAAAAGAGAATAACAATATAATTAGACTTAACGCACGGTAAATATTTGTAGTTTTGCAAAAAATCGTCTTAGCATTTAGTGCCACCTTTTTCTACTTAAGGTCTGATTTATTAAAAGCTAAAACGTACAACGTATGGAGGCCAAAGAGTGCCAATCGCAAAACATAATAGGTAGAGGGAATCCGAAGAGAAGGCCACAAAGCATTTAAAATCTTTGTTTCTGTGTACTTACTCGCAAATGACAGGGAAGGACATGCCAACGAAGGCACTCGACAGGTACTCGGTGTACATCTCATTGGCCACTCCTTCTAGGTAATACTTCTGCCATGTATCCTCCTCAATCTATAACAAAGATTTAACACACAATACAAACAGCTTGTACCATTACGATGTTTTATTTAATTAAAACATGTATTTATATGTTGTACACGTTCCTCCCCACCCAGTCAACAGATGTTGAACATGAGCCTCATCTGGGACAATTATTATTATATATTTCTACTACAACTTTTTCATGGCCAACTTTACTTCTGAACTCAATCCAGTGATCACAGATGGCTGAACATTAGCTGTGGCTACCTTGATGAAGGACCTCATGGAGAAGAGGTTGGCCAGCATGGTGGAGAGGCCCTGAGCCAGGCAGCTCTGAGCGATGAAGCCCAGCTTCAGCTCCGCAAGGCAGATAGCATCGTCTCCCTCCTTCCAGTTCCAGCTTGGGATGTTCAAAAGGTGGGCCTGAACACAGAACAATGTATACACTTGTTCCAACATTTAAAATGTAGGCGGACAAAAGGTTAAACAATAAAAAGATCCAACATATATAACACCCAAACATGATAAAATATGTATATAACATAAGTAAAAGCAACATATTTTACCAACCTTATTGTGGTACTGCAACATTTGAGTGATTATTCTGATCTTTGGATGGTAGTTCTTGATGGATATTACTCTGATGCATGACAGAAATGACAAAACAAAATCAGAACATTTCTAAACAGTTTTCCTAACTTCCTGGCATGTGGTATCATTCTTAAACATAACAACCTCCTACAAATTAGGAAAACAATTTGTTATCATTTATATTATTAACTAAATCCAGAGCTGGCAATCATTTATGCCGAAAGATTTAAAACTGTTAAATAAACTCAATAAAATAACGCTGCTGTAACAGATTCATATTTTCTCTCTTTAGGCTTTATCATTGAACATGTTTACTTATACATTTCTGATTGAATTGTTCTCCTTAAACCCAATAAAATAACTTAATCACAGGGTTTACCTCATGATGTTGGATGCGTCCTCAGCATCGGGGTCAGCACAGTATTTGTTGGCTAAGATTAAACAGGCATCAGCTGATTCGATCTGGAATAAAGATCACACACAGCAAACACACATCAGTAAGTATAACCTTTAAAGACAGCACAGTTTCCCTCTGAGCCACAGAGGACAAAGTATGATCCGTCACTTACCTTAACTCTGGCCAGGTCGTGTGGGTTCAGAACAGATCCTTGGTAAAACTCCACTTGAGTGAAATGACGCTTGAACAAGGCTTCCAGCTCAAGATTAGGGGAAATACTGAGATAAAAAATAAACACTCAAATCTGAGGAGGAATATCATTTCCTATCTCCAGAAGATTTTTTTCATGAGTAAGGAAATGTTCTGTGTTGTACAGTACTTACTTATGAAGAAAAACAATTTCTACATTGACATCATCCCTGTCCTTGTGTAGGAAGTCTTTTAGAAAGTTGGACACACTCTCAAGTGTTATATGACCACAGACCACGATGTGCCTGGAAAATGAGTGGCAGAATCATAATGAAACTAAAATGTAGTCAGAATAACATTTAACAAGCAAACACAGACAGACAGACACATTGATGTTTCAGCTTCATCTTTGTCCTGGAATCAAAAGGTAAATCTAAGATGAGAGAGATGTAATGGAAAAATAATCACTACCGTTTGTATTTAGGTGATTGAATTGAAATAATAAAAACTATGTTACAGGAAGGATGTTTCATGTTCCTGTCGTGACGAGAGAGGGCTGAATGAGAAGGTCAGAGAGCACTGTGGATTTCAGTATGAGATTATAAAGGATCAGAGTTTACTTAGATGGAGATTATAAAATCAGCACGCAGTTTATCTCAATTCCCACATTATCACAGATCCTTTATGCAAGGAACCCAGTTTATGTGTATTACTTTATGTATAGTAGTAACACATGTCTATATGTATTGTTACTAAGAACATTATTTCAGATTTGTGTGATAAACATTTTTGTTTCATCTTGCTTTACTGCATTGAAGTTTGTTGGCTTCAATGTACAATATATACATATTTTCTCCAGTTGTTTGGCTAATTTGTAAAGGACAATTGATGAGTACACATTTAGTGTATTGATGCTGATGACATCAAGTAGACATGATGGGAAATAGAAAAAATAATGATGCATTAATATAAAAATGTAAGGAGCTACAATCAAACATACATCTCCAGACTTTCAAAATGTTGCAAAACTTTAGATTTTCGCTACTATGTAAGCTGATAAAATAATGAGTCTACTGTCAGACAGATATTCGAGTGAGTAATTCTCACCAAACACAAACAAACAAATCGTTTCAAATCTACTAGTACGTTGTAAGTTCGTTGAAACATTTTCAATTCACTAATAATAAAAAAAGTAGACAAAATAACAAATACAAAATTGTACACGATACACAAGAAAATGTTTTTTTTAACAAAAGAAGCAATGATTTGGTTTAAGAGAGTTTCCCAAACCAAGTCTGACTTCTTCCAAACGAGTGAACAAGCACAAAAGCATGCTACAACAAGCAGTTGTTTGTTTGGAGGCATCAAGCAGAATCTCACTATCTTTAGAAACAGCGGCAGATCTTTGGACACTAACGTGTATTATGTGTTAAAGGAATAGTAAGACTTTTTGAGAAATTCACTTTTTTTGCCAAGTTGGATAAGATGATTGATGCTACTTTCACATCTGTGCTAAGCTAAACTAAGCTAGTTTATATTAGTCTAGCAGGGGAAAACAGATATTCTGGTTCACATGACATAGCCTACCATCTTTAAATCTCATAAATCAACACATTGTATGTTATTTTAAACTTTAAACAAAAATACATGTACAAATGACAAGTTGTATTTAAATGGTGATTTACTTGCTAAGCTAAGCTAAGCTAATGGCTTCCTGGCTCTAGTTTCCTGGTTATTCTACAGACATGACAGTTGTATCGATCTTATCACCCTACTTTCAGCAAGAAAGTTAAAATGTGTGTTCACCAAAATGTCAACTATTACTATAAACTCAAGATAAATGTTATTTAGTCCTGCGGGTGTAGGTCAGACTGAAGATAAAGGCCAAGAATGTTCAGAAGCAAAGCATGACAAAAAACAAGCATAGAAGCACAAATGTTTCCAAGACAGAAAAACAAAATTCCAGAGATCGGCATGAAGCAAGCAATGGCATACAGGACTCTATGATTTGGAATCACTTCATTAAAAAATAATGAAATTCAACATCATAAATGTGTAATTGTGGCTTCAATCTCAATAACTTTGTTTAAAAATAGCGTTTTTCATAAATTCACCACATTTAAGTTGAATTTCTTAAAAAGAAAAATCCCTAATTACAGTACCTCTAAATTCACTAAAGTGTACTAAAGTGTACTCGGGTAAGGTATTAATTTAGCTAACTATTAATCTGTATGTTCCTTTGATGTGATGACTGCAAACACTTGACTTACAAACACACATTTGGCACAAATGTACATTGACAATAAGCAGCATCATTACAAGTAGGACACCACAAATCATGTAGGATTTTCTCAGGAACAGGAATTGTGATACACCTGTGAACTGGTGCGATGGGGGTGATCACACCAGTCTATTTTTGTTCTGAAATAAAGCTGTTTTTCATGCACAGTAAAATATCATTCTTTAATATGTTGATAATTATTGTATCTACATTTATTTTTTTAAACTTTTAAACCAATGGCTGGTTAAAAGTTTAATCAGTGTCAAAAATGACTGCTCAAGTTATTGAAAAAATATATGTAAAAATAATATATATAGTAAATATTTTTCCAACTGTTTCATAGATAATCACAATTATGGATTAGAGAGAAAACCCGACATGTGCAATCTTTAAACATGACAATAACAATATGTACATGATTACGCAGCAAAAATATCCATCCTTAAGTCACAATTGTCTCTTTTGAGGTCTCTAAAACCAAATGAATGTGTCTGGTGATAAAAATTACTCAAAGAAACGCCTAATCAGAGTTTAGTCTTTGAAATGCTTTTCCCTATATCAAACATTTTCTATTGATAATGTAACTTTTTTTGAATGTTCAAAATCAGGTCAAAAGTATCCCGTTTACCTTAAAAGAGAGCCTTTATAATTCAATAACAGACACAAATAACTTGTTGGGATAGAGATGTTTTTGCAATGTGAAAGCAGACAGTCGTCCATGACATACAGCAATGACAGCTTGGACACATGACAGCTTGGACACATAAAAGCAGCAGCAAAACAGTGAATTAAAGTCTACACATTAATCATGGCCAAGTTCTTCAGTCACAGTGTGACTTTAGTGCTAATTGAGATCATTACATCTCAAATTACAGTTTCATAATGTCTATGAGAGAGCCACTTTAGTCACACAACCACACCAATAAAAGTTAGCTGTTTTTTTCATTCGTTTGACTTACTTTCTGCCTCTGGTCGAGTTATAACTCCCTCCATATTTCTTCCGATTAAGGATGAGAGCAGCAATTTCTGGCACGTAGCGAGCAAACATGGCCTACATGCATGAAAAAGAAAAAGAAAAAGGCATGCAGAGAAGGTTCTACTGCGGCGGAGGCAGTAGAGCCTCCTTTAATACTTACTTTCTCCCATTAACCGCACTATAGGAACCACCATATTTCTTGCGGTTTCCTATTAACTCTATGATTTCAGGGACGTAGCTCGCAAACATGGCCTAAGGAGAAGATAGGAGACAGAAGAAGAGACTAAAAAAAAGATAGGCAAAGAAGAGCAGGTCCTCTATTTCTACTTTAAAAGAAATCTGTCTCAAAGAGGAACTCTACTGTGTGCAGGAGAAGTATTAGTATTTATCCAGAAAAAATAAGAAAAAAAGCTCATTCAAATTAGCCGTCTGAATGAAGCCTTAAGTTCAATCAGTTACATTCCAAATGTCGAGAAAAGCATGAATGTGAAAAAGGATATCATAAGGCCAATATTTACGTATATTGGCAGAATATAGGAGAAAAATGACAGCTGATGAGTGGTATGTCAATCTGCGATAGAAAAATAGAAAAAATTAAGAAAAAGCCTTATGTGCCATGTTTCGTCCAACAAACACTTGTCAGGTTGATTTGAAAAGCACAGCCCTGTGGATGGCAGACATTAACTCTACAAAACTGCTCTGACTGGTTAAAAGGGAATCAAGTTCTATTTTACAGATTTGACTAAGAGCTAAATAAAAATATTTAATCGTCATGCCTCTGTGTTTCTGAGCAAAAAGGTTATCCTGTTTAGTTCATGTAGGCTCAAACCACAATAAAATGAATCTACAGTAGTTTAACACTGAATATATTTTTTTACCGTTAGGTTTCTTAAAATTCCAAAAATGTTGTTATTCCAGACTTTCAGACAGTAACTAATATATTTCGTAAACATTTCTTCCAGCTCTTAATTTAAGATTCTGTGTAATTTAACACGAAGGTTAATATTATAATTAAAGCCTGCTGCACTGTTCAATAAGATTCAATATTATATAAATTCAAACACATATCCATCAACTTCTCCCTGCAAATTGTGATATCTTCAAACGTTTTCCATTATTTAAAATATAATTCTGACGATTCGACCCATGTTTAGCTTTACACCATCATTTAGTTTGTACTGTCAGATGTAGTCAATGTTGTCTTGCTCTATATGAGGTTTACTTGAATCTGATATTTTACTGATTAAAAAGGTAACTTTTTGCTTTCCATGGAAATATTAAACGTATCTCTCTTTTCACCTTATTAAAGTGTTTCATCATGCTTTTTAATCCCCCCTGATTAAAACTTTATGTTCCAGATAACTGGGTTCTCTAAAATATCTTCGGCTACAGGTACGGATTTTGTCTGTAACATTAAGGATTTACTTCATCCTTTTACAAATCTTCACCTGATGCAATGTATTGCCTATAATAGCTTTTAAATACTTGTTAGCATAGTAAGCTAATACTGCTATACATCCATCCAGCTAGGTCATGAGAAATCATCGCTGAGACAATGTGTTTGTTGGAAAGAGGGAGGGGAGGCAGAAGGGTGGAGCTACCTGAAACCGCAATACTTTTAAAGTTAATAACACATTCTTCAATATTACATGTCATATATGAATTAATAAACAACAGAATAGAACTCCAGCATTCTTCCTAATGTAATGCTGCAATACTGCAGACACCTGATACAATAGATGCCATGCAACATACTGTGGTAAAGTGGAGAGCCACAAAAACACCCCTATGTAAACAACAGGTGACGGGCGTCCTGGACAACACCTGTCGGGTGTGAGGATTGGTTGCATGGAGGATTCTAAGCAGGAAGAAGTAATGAGAGGGATTTTTACCAAACCGCCAAGGATGAAGAAGACCATAAACAGGCGGCCCAGGGTGGTTTTTGCATAAACATCTCCATAGCCCACAGTGGACATAGTAACCATGAGTAAGTAGACACATTCCCAGTAGGAAAGTGCTTGGGAATTCTGGAAGTTTTCCCATGGATCCCCTGAGTTTTCCACCTGGAAAAAAAGGTCGAGATTTGAACAACAACCAAATAACCCAAAAGAGGTCAATAGAGAACACAGAAATAGAGAATCTCGACATTGCAATTATACTACTTGAGCAGCCATTACCAACAACACCAAAATGCTTTCCCATTAACTCAATGGCTCCCACTAACTTACCAAGTGAATGAATCCTGCCGCAGTTAGCCACGTGCTTATGAAGATTGAACACAGGTTTACCAGCTTTATCGAGTTGCTATTTCAAAAAGAGCGGAACAAAAGTTATTCATTATTTGGTATTTGCTGTGTTGAGTACATTGTGTTCGATTACAAAATTGATAAAAAACTGGATTCAACAAAAACCTAGCATACTAGCTCCCTGCAATGATTGTTTATGTTATTAAAAATACGCATGCATTTAGGGAAATGTTCTCCTCACTATGAATGTGAGATTTTCATGTGTGCTATTCTTAAAATAATAAAGACCATGGCCATTTCTCAATGTCGAGTAGAGCTGCTGCAGAGCCACTATTTCAAGTATACTACGTCATCGAGTGGCGCCGAATGCTGGGCATTTAGGCCCAATCCCAAACCACGCCCTACACACTACCCCTCCGTTCACGCGGAGGGTCCGCCACATTAAGTGCTGTTCCAAACCAACGAGTTTGGAAGGGGAGTGGGTTATCAAGCCATCAAACAGCGAGTCTGCATCGGTGCTGACTGGAGACCGGTCTCTACCTGACCCGTCTCAACGCTGTGTGTCCGTCAGGAAACACGCTGTTTACAAGTAGTTCCAGCAAACATCCACTGATGAATTGCGATGTTAACAACCTCATGATAACCTCATATGTTTTTAACTTAGGATCATACCTGTGTTTAGTCTAGAAAAAGGTAAATGTGTGCATTTTATTATAAAGTTGTGTATATTTACAGATTGTTGCAAAAACTAAGAAGCTTATAAACATCAGGTTTAAAACTAAAAGAGCGAGCACAATTAAATATGTTTGGAGTTTTATGTTAGTTATTCATTTTAATGTTTTGTCTAAGAGATGCTGATTTGAAATGCCGTTACATACAGTTACGGCATTTCCTGTTTCTGCCGGAGAGAGGGGAGGCCGTCCCAAAGCTTGCTGCTGTATTTACTGCCTCCATCTGACAGGAGGGAGCCTCATGTGTCACTCCACGGAGTTCACTCCGTCACGGAGGGGTAGGGCGTAGGGGTAGGGCGTAGGGGTAGGGTGTATGGGGTAGGGCGTAGGGGTAGGGGGTAGGGTGTAGGGCGTGGTTTGGGATTGGGCCTAAAACAGCATTTAAACAGTCCTTCGGCGCCACTCGATGACGTAGTATACTTGAAATAGTGGCTCGACAGCAGCTCTACTCGACATTGAGAAACGGCCCGAGTCTTAATGTGGAAGTGACCTCTGTCGTCTCCTACTTTGTGTTCTGTTTTTACCTTCATCTGAATGAATGAGAGAGGAGATTATTCTTAAGCATTTTGCTACGCTGTAAGCGTTGCCTGACATCTGTGCAAAAAGCTTTAATTCTGAACAGCGAGGAGACAAACAGAAAGCTATCTCGCTTAAGACTCCGTCATACAAGTACGTGTAATTACTGAGGAGTAAACTTTATATCAATTTACCAAACCTAATGATCATGCACATTTTCAGGCAAAACATTGCAACAGAGCTTAAGTTCCCCCTTAAAAAAACAAACCTATCCATGCAAACATCCATATCACGTTCCATGCAATATTTACACATTATAAACAGTTTGCTACAATGGGAAAAATATGAATAATTTAAGTAAACTCACCTTGTCTTTAGTATATTCAAAAACTGTAAAATTTCTGAGAACTGTATCAATCTTAAGGCCCTTAAAAACCTCAAGCCTGTGAGAAAAAAGACCACAAAGCAGTTATCAGAGATGATCAACAACAATTTGAACAACATCCAACGCATTTCGACGGTGGTTTACCGAGAACACCGTACCTTTCAGAGCTTCATCCATGTTTATCCACTTCATTGAACTCATTTTGATAAAAAGGTAAACTCCGACTAACCAAGCAACACTGAGCCTCACTGTATCATAAAATAAACGTTGTGAAATAGGTAAAAAAATCTCGCTTCACAAACTGACACCGGTATTTTGAATCTAAGTAGCCTCGCAGAGCACCAGCATCTACCTGACAAACTAATTCCTGCTGGGAAAATATGGACGAGATAGAAACCTGGATTAAAGACAGGTGGACGCTGTCGCAGCAAACTCAATGATTAAACGTGACGTCAAAACCTAAATTTGAGGGTATTTATGGGGGGGAAAAAAGCTTGTGCCTCTTGCCAAGAATTCAAGGACGGCTAAACACAAAGAACAACAACAACAACAGTGACACACCAGCCTGAGCTCCTGTACATGATCACTGATTGACTATCATACCATCATTTAAACTATATACCTTAAATCACAACCTTATCATAAGCAGTTTACCACAGTTTGTCGCAAAAAATTGGATTATTAACACAGATATCACAATCTCCAATTAAAACATACCTCATAAAGTAAAATAACGCTTTTGCTTGTTATTGTTAAGTACAATGCACTTAACTAAATGAAACATAACATAGGAGTTTAAAAGCCAAATGACTCATAGATGTGACTCAAGTTAGAAAAAAGCCACTGCAGTGTCGTCGGGCTGCATTAACAATTAAAAGCCAACTCAAGCCAAGTGAAATCCATCGCTTCAATCGGGGGGGACATTTCCCTGCTGGCATTGATTGTGAGTGTAAATGCCAAATGACACAAAGACGTTACGGGAAAAAATGTAGCCTGAGAAATATAAATAGATAATCTTTTAGGGAATGACGTGAATCATCGTGTGCCTGACCAGAGCTCGTTTTTCATTTCAAGTGAGCGTTTGCCAGATGGGGGGGCATAATACAGAGCAAATCCTGATCCTGAACCGGCTCCAGCTGGAGTCCAGAGCCCTCAGCTTTATGGGAGATCCCCCTCATTCACACATTCTGCAGGTCTTACCCCAGTAGGAGATTACATGGAAGCATGAACTGAGGCTGTGGCAGATGCCGTCCTCGTCCTCTTTCACGCTGACCTGCCCGTGGGTCGTCCTGACCCTGTAGCCCTTCTGGAAGAGCTCCCCGATCGATTTCTTTCGCCTTCTTGTATGAGAAACCGTCTGAGTGTGCGTGCCTCCATCAGGCCCCCTGTACGTTAACATCTTTGTAGGAATCATGTCTGCAAGTTACTTTGGGTAGACAATAAAAAAAGAGTCCAAAATCTGCTTCACATCCACTTCTTTGCTATTCTGCATTCACGTTGCCAGCTTTCATGAAAAATAATTATATGATCCTCCTCCAAAAAAAGTGAAAAGATACAGGAGCGTTCATGACGTGTCCATCCAACAGGTCAAAGGAGTCTTTATGAAGAAGCCTTTGTATTTGTTTTACCTCAGACCTATAGCATCCTCGCTGTGATCAGGCGTGTTCAGCGAGCTTAAAGCAAACCCTTTTCCCATCAGGATATTAGAGTGTAAGCTCCTTTAGGATTCATCCAGGGAAAGGAAGAGGCCAGACAGCGAGTCGGTCCAACAGCTCGCTCCACAATTCCTATAACCCCGCGACTGCTCCCGACAAACCAAATGTCATTCTCTAATCTTGGACAAGAACAGCATGTCTCGCCTTTATAGCAGGAAACAAGTCATGTGAACGACCAGCAAAGCTGTTTATGGAAAAATGACAAGCTTTGGCAATCTTTGTGTTTTTCTATGGATTTAGTGCTTCTGCAATAATCCCTAAATTAATCACAGATTATGTAATAACCGCTATTGTAGTCAACGTTACACCTAAATGCGCAGCATGAAAAATGTCACGGCAAAGAGAGGAAACACAACAGCTGATGTAAATCTATATCCTCAAAGTCCATTTAATCCGAAATGTGTAACGAAATTCTTTTATATACAGCATGTCTCACTGATGTCCAAACACAAATGTCCTTAGTTAAACTATAGTACCGGTAATTAGAAAGGGTTAACGTTTTTGGATTCATGTGCAGTTTTTCATAAAGTAAACTGTCTTAACTCTTTAGTTCCCAGGTCCTACAGTTTAGGGAAACATGTATGCTACTTAGTACTAATTAGAGATGTCCCGATCCGATCACGTGATCGGGGATCGGAGCCGATCACGTGATTTTCAAAAGATCTGAATCGGGAGAAAAAAATCGGGGATCGGGATTTTTTTTTTTTTTTATAAAATATTTTTTTTTAATTTAATGTTACAAAACAAAAATGACCATGTTCACGTCTTAAAGTCATCCTGAGGACTTAGTTTTGGTTTAAAATTACACAACATCATGTATGTGTTGCTTTCTTTGGGCTACGTTCAACACGACCAATCTAATACGCTACCTGAGAAACAAACACCAACAACAACACGACGAGTACACAGCGGCCACTCAGGTAACGGCACTGAAACAACCGACACTTTCAGAGACTTTCAAAAGGAAAGAGAAACTGCCCCAGAACAGAGAAAAGGCCAAACAAATAACAGCCAAGATCGCTGAATGCATCGCGTTGGATGACCAGCCGTTATCTGTTACCTTTTTTTTCTCTTAATGCATTGCATAAAGATCGGATCGGGAAAAATCGGTATCGACAGATTGTCAAAATCAAATGATCGGAATCGGATCGGAAGCAAAAAAAGGTAATCGGGACATCCCTCTAATTATAGATAAAAGAGATACAGTGTTTAAGTAAGGTATAATATGAGCTGCTGGCAGAGCCGAGAGCAGTGATTCCCCACCTGGAGGTCAGGACCCCCAAAAGATTCACAACATAATCTGATTAGCAGAATGGACATTTTGTTTTTACTACACACAGTTATGTTAATCTTTCAGGCCCTCCATTCATCTGAGCTGTTTCATGTTGTTTTATTTATAACATGCTTTTTTAAATCCCCCTTTAATATGAACTGTGAGATTTAGTGTTAGTTGAACCCAAAGAGCCTCTTTTTAGGAGTTTTAAACTTCAGCTCAGAGAAAAAGAGTGGGCATGAAGAGATTAATATCTTATCTGGAAGAGTTATGATCCGTTTGTCTCATAATATTTGCACTTGATTATTTTCACAGTCAGATAAATGTTCTGCTTGTATTTGACCCCTGAAGCACGGCCGAATAAACTCTACCGAGTTCAGATTTTGCAGTAAAAAAGTATTATTGCGCATGAAGCAACTGCATGTTGTTTCGCCATCTTCTACGCAACATCTACAATGTGCGTACTGCTCTCACCCTACCCCATGCATCAATGTTAACAATGTTAGCACGAGAGAATATTAGCACATACGGCGTGTGCACGTGTGTCGACATGTTCAGACAGCAGGGTTGGCCGACTGGCAGAGCGCCCGGTGAAATGTGGAGTTTGATCAGAAGAGGGAGTCGGACAGCTGCGAACAGATGCTGCTGAGCTGGGCATGACCTTTGTTCGACCTCAGTTCAACTAAACAGTAAATAAGTCACTAATCCTGCACGACCTACCGCTCCCTGACCATATTGACCGACATTATATCTGACAAAAATGTGTTTCCTGTTCTAAAAACAACCGGAAATGTCCGTTTATTCTTTCTGCTTCATCCTAACTTGAATAACAAAAATGTGTTCGAATCAATAAAATATAATACTGTTTTGGACACAATACAAAAGAAAGTATTGGGTAAGTGGCGCATGTTGTTTTGTGCAGTCTGCATGTAGTGAAAATAAGAAAACTGTGCAGGGTGCATGGATCCCAGAGCCAATATGCATGTGAATTATATAGAAAAAGACGAAATCGGAACAAAAAAGCACACATGTTAAAATGTTGCATATGCATGTCCATAGGAAAACACAGAGATTGACCTAATGACAAAACTGAATGCAGCGATGAGGAGATTCAATCAATAAAAAAATAAAAACATCAAGTATCCATTAACTTCAAAGTAAGCACCTTTTGCTACAGAAAGCAATATAACGGCCAGGAACAATGTATAGTAACAACTATCATTGTAATTCAAACGACAATGACATGGCCAATCTTCACTGCTGCCAAAATCAAGACAATACTGTTATACTCTCCTATGTCCACTAGATGGCACCAGGTACCAGCACTAGCTAGTTCTACTTTTATTGTTTTCACACCATAAGTCACAGTACATCAGCCTAGGGGAAACACTCCGACACGTTATGCAACTATCAAGCTTTCATATTGACTCTAAAGCAGAGGGTGTTCATTGCTGGTGTTAGCAACACGGCAGGCTTGTACCTCGGCTGACAGGAGAAGAAAACACAGCTATAAAAACCTGTAATGCAGCAAAAAAAAGATCCCCCTTAATCCTGTAATTCCTCACAGACCTTTCTGAGTGATGAGTTTCACACATTTAGGAGATTGGCTTCTATTCAAGCCCTCTACAAAGCCTATTACCATTTTTATCCATTGGGGTATTTCAATCAATCATAGCTTGAATTCATCCGAGTGTTAGTGCAGGTGTGCTGGAGAGGTGAACAAAACCTGTGGAACAAAGGCCACTGCCTACAACACATGACCAAAGACATGGAAGGGATTACATCTCCATTCAAATCAACTTGCATAAGTGAACATTAAAAAGGCACACCAGATGACAGCCATATCATATTTGATAGTGTTGTCATGCGATCAAGCATTAGTTTGACGAGTAAAGCAAATAATGCTTCTTAATCGCCATGCTTTATATTTTTCATGCTGGAGAAACATTTTTTAATTTATAGTAATGTGAGGATTGTTTGGACTGTGTCATGCAACGTCCAAAAAAAGTTACATCTGTGACAAAATTATCAAATGTCTGTGGCTGATATTGCAGCTGTGCCGTGAAATACTTGGTGGTTCTCTTTTTGCAGTTTTAGTGGTGTGCTGAGATTATCTATGATGTCCTTTTGTTGTTCTATTTATGTTTTTATGTTTCATGTGGAACTACTTGAGCAGGTCTCCCTTGAAAAAGAGATCAATGATCTCAATGGGATTTATCTGTATAAATAAAGGTTTGAAATGAAAATCTGGTGCGTTCACTGACAGCTGTTAGACCCGTTGTATCCACCAGGAGGCAGCACAGCCTCCCTGGAAAAAAAAGGCCCAGAGATCCACTGTAGGCCTGTTTATCAGCATCCTTACCCAGCCAGCTCCTGTTCAGATACACCGACACAAACACCGGAGGAACTGTGAAGAAGTCCACCACCGAGTTCACCTCCAACCAGAACCACAGCTTGTCGTTGGCAGCGATGAACTGAGGGAGATAAAGGGTTAGAGGTAAGATTCACACGGTACACTGACAAGAGTATGGGAACAATTTTGAATGTTCGCAACTTTAGATTTACTTACCCGGAGGCCGAAGTACAGCAAGAAGAACACGTTGAACGCCATGTCGATCTGCAGCGTGAAGTCTTTGTAGAAGTTCTGACACGACTCGATAGGACTAAAACACACAGAGAGAAACACAATGTATATTAATATTGTACACATATTGGTGGAGAAGTGAGGAAAGGGGTGGTAAAAATTTTTACTGCAGAGAAAGGACATGCATGTATTGTCACTCAAGCAAAATCGTGTAGAGACGCCTGATTAACCCTTAAATAACTGCAACAAAATCTGTCATATTCCAGGTGCTATATCACATAATGAAAATGGTGCCATTTCCCGATCTCATCGACAACATTTCAGGAAGAAATTAAATCAAACATGATGGAAATGCAGAGCAAAAGCAGTAGTTTAAGGGTTAAATGCATGCAGGGTTCATGTCTTCTTTTATGAATCAAGCAGCCATAGCAAATGCTAGCAATGCAGTGAAGTCTCACCCTCAGAAAGCTTGTATCTGGCACAAAGAATTCAAATAAAGAGAAATAATTAACCAAGTAAATGTGACTGTAAAAGGTTAGTAGGTGGATACAAATGATGACCTGGAAGATAGAATGGTTTTTTTTCCAAAATATTATTAACAACTAAATGCAAAAAACAAGGGGGTGACAGTTACGGGGAACATATATTTGATTAATATTTAATTATTAATCAATTATATGAATAGTTGAGTTAGAATGAAGACTTTTAAGATGGACTGGTTTATTGTGAGTTGATCCATTAGTGGCCAGTAAATGAATGTGAATCAATTCTGCTAATTGATTAAATGTTTCAGTTGTTTATCAAATCAGAACATTAAAATGTGCCGTCTTCTGAATTGTGAAAATCTACTCTTGTTTTTAGGTTATTTGGGAAATAATGATTAACAGGATAGGAAAGCATAAAAAAACATACAGTAAATCAGGAATACGTTGTGATTTTTTCGTATTTTTATGTGTGAATTATAGAATAATATGTCATCAGTCCTCTAAATAATTATACAGATGAATCTGAGAGGGAAAAGTGACTCTTTGGTTAAGTCTTTAATATTCATGGGCATATCCAACCCCTAATGATGGGCAACACTAACATATATATATATATATTGCTTTGTTAAACTTGTTTGGTAACTTACGTAACGTTTTTATTATTTAATCAAATGAAGGTTTGAAATCAGATCCGTCTCAAACATTCAGTTTATTTCATACCTCTGCAAATCTGTAAACTCTCACTCACCAGCTCCACTAACACACACCACATTACTCAACATCTACCCAGTGCTGTTTAATACGGTTCGGATTAAAGCAAATAGCTTTTGTTATGTAAAATAATTTAATAAATTCAGTTTGATAACACTCTGTGGTGTTAGAGTTGGAATGAGGTAACATAAAAAAAAACCTCTGGGATTATTGTGAACCGACCTGATGCACTGTCCTGACACTCAGGTCAGTGATGTGATGAGGGAGACTCAAACCGACCTCATACCTCGTCCTGAGGCTAATCCGGGCAGTATTTATAAAAATCCTTTGTATTTAGCCAACACAAGACAATTTAAAATCTTTGTCATTGCATCTTAAAAGCAAAACAATCCACATCACCACGATGCACATCATGTAACTGATGATGTAGAGAAAACTCAATGTTTTTACTGTACTCTAATAAATATTTGGCAACTATTCCTCTTCTAGTAGCATCTTAGCATCTCTTTAGGAAGCTTGCTATGATTTTTCCAACATTTGTTAAACCCAGGAGGAACATTTGACTTAACGGTTACAATCAATTCAGGGTTAGGTTATATGGCTAACATTTTTTATACTGATATAGATTATTTCACATTCTCAATAATCTTATCACAATATAGTTTTCTGGTAAGTCAATAAAAAAAAAATAATATTGAAATATATTCAGCTATACACTGTTGTTTTGTGATGTAAGACAAAATCGTCTTCTTAAAAATATTTACTCTGTTTTTTTTGTATGTGCTTGTTGTTATTATTATTTTAGACGTTGTAATTGTGTGTATCAGGATTTCCTCGTATATATAATTTAATTAACGCTTCAGTTGAAAAAGTATTAATTATATTATTAAATCTTGCCTCTTAATATTAATTGTCTTGCGCATGGATAATTACCGGTCTTCTTTAAAGCACCTCCAGGTCCCTATAGGTTGGCTGGTTCTGCCCTCATTCACTGTAATGACACGTCGGCCCGCCAAATCTCTGCCATAGCAGGGTGACAGACCATAAAGTAGGCCGACCTGACTGCTAAATAATTGAGTTCCAGTAGACCTGGTTTGGAAAAGGACTAAGCCTGTTATGGATCAGAGACCCTCCCTGCTCAAGTCCCTCTCTTCCTCATTCAATAAAGACTCAGATCAAACAGGACGAGGAGACCTTCATGTTGGCTGATGGCACCGCACGCGATTCACAACCTTGATGGTCAAGAAAAGCTGAATCCACTGAAAGTGAAAGATCACCTGGACCACGTTTTGTTTTAACTGTGTTAAACTGTAATTCTCTTTTTCTCCATGAGGCATAATAAACCTCTACGATGAATAATAACGTGTTTGATGACAATACATCTATTATAAGTGAACTACAAGATATATATACAAATTGCCAGGCTGTAGGTTTGTAAGCTTAATGTGTTTTCGTTTGTTTGCCCGCCAGTGGCTAAAGAAATCAATGAATGAAAATGAAGCAAGAAAATATATCCTTAAGAAGAGTCTGACTAAGATTTCAACACCACTTTTAAATACTCAGATTGCTCAGTATCACTGCTGCCTTTGCCACCCAGCTCTGCTTTAACATTGATGAAACAACAAAGGACAGTGTGTCCTACAAATCAAACGAGACTACGTGGAAGCACAGGTTGAAAAGTTAGACACAGCTCCAGCTTCATTATCTCTGTGCTGCCTGTAGCTCAAACTGTACTGAAACTTCGAGGGTCTTGCTTTGTCGACGTCTCTCTGTGTCACTTGCAGCCAGGGTGTCCCGCCCATCATACGACGGCCACAGCAGCCCGCAGGACTAAATACAGGACAGGCTGTATCTGTTACAGGGTGCTGCCACTTACAAGCATGGAAGAAAGCAGCTAACTGGCAGCTCTTTCTTTAAGTTCACGGGTTGTTGGGTTGACAGGAAGTGAACTAACACTATCAGAATAATAGAAAGCCCTGGACGACACTGAATTGAACTGGGACAAAGAGCCTGGTGTATGAATATGAATATAAGTCATCGAACAGGTGCTGCTGCATCACACCTCATTGTGTATTTAACAAAGCCCTTACTTATGCGTGAGAGGTTAAAGACAGAGGTCGTAGGTCACCCTTCATCAGGTGAAACGGGTATCGGACGCCGCTACAAGCGATGTGGTGAGAAGAGGAGGCCACAGAAGGCATTGGTGAGGATGTAAGTAACTCCACCTGGTCCAGTTAATAAAATGAGAGCATGCTCACAAACCACATCAGAGAAGCCAAGCCCTTAGCTGTATGGAGTCTTATGAAATAACAACAACATGCCGCCAGGACATGAGCCATTTGACAAAGTGTACAGCCTCTTTCTCTTAACATTGCTCCCAGCGGTGACTCCCTTTGGCTTGATAAAAGCTTTTATGCTGTGTATTTAGCTCTACTTGTTAATGACACTTCCTGTTCAAACACCAGCAGGCTGCAGTTACAGTACACTAATGGGGTCCTCCACTTCCTCCAGTTCGATGAGCGACGGTGATTGGTTGGACAGGAACTTGGGTCTTTCCTGGCTGTTTGATAGTCTGATCCTTTTGTACAGAGATTAAGCGAATTTCATCAGTGAGCTCTGGCTGTTTGTCAGCAGAGACCTTCAGTAAGCTCAGAGCAGTTAACCTGGAAGGGGATTGGATCAAAACAGCCAGCAAGAACATGCCCTGAAATACCATATACAGAGCACAAAGCACTCAGTATAATTAGGGAGGAACTACAGTATATGCACTATATGAGGATTTATGAGAGTGGAGCAAACAGTTAGTGACTGGGCCCTCTGAGGGTATTCTAAATCATAAATGTCTGAAACTCATAATTTTACCTTCAACCAATCTAATCATTCTAACTGAAGCATCATCAATTTAACAGCGGGATTTCAGAAGACCGTAACAGAGAGCTTTGGGAATGAATACTACATCCTGAAAATGAGTTAGCATTTTTGCACTTCCTGTTCCCTCGCCTCGAAGTCGAGATTGTTCTTTTGTTTGATACTTAAGGACAGGAAGACTTAATAACTCAAGACCACTTCTCAGCTTCTTGATTTCTCAAATATTCCACGGTGGAGCAGGTTGAACAGGGTGTCATATAAGCTAAAGTAGCAACAGAATTAAGTACAATGATTAAAGGGAACAAATACTCACTCAGAAGAATCAATGAAGTATATAACAAGGGCCCCAATGCTGAGAGCAAAGACGAGCACCACCTGGAAAAAAGAAAATGGGAGCATTTTACTCAGTTGTTAGAACACGACTCAATCTAGTTCAGAAAAAGACAGTAGATGTTATTTCTTCGGATGCTTGGCACTCTAGTACAGGAAAGGGCAAAAGGAGGGCACCAGATTTATGCTTCAAACGCTTTCGGCTGGAAATATAAATGTATTCTATTTCTAATATTAAAAGTGATGTGTAAAGTGTGGAGGAGTTTGCAACAACAAAATGCAAAATACATATTCAGGTATTGATGATAAAGGCTATATATAAAAAATAAATACAAAAATCAGGGAGAAATACAAATAAATAATGGCAATGAAAGTTAAGTAAGAACTCAAAAAGCATTAAGAGAAGCACAGAATATGACAAATTAAAATGTATTTCAACACATTATTATTTGATAATACCCAGTAGTAGACCATTCATCTGTTAGTCGATTTTTTTTTTCTTTGTTTTTCTTTTAAGCAAAACTAAATTACATTGCGTGAATTTTTCCCTTTAACCAGACATAATGATGGAGCACTAATTACAAATTCATCAAGAGATGAAAATTATCTTTATTTGCAGATTTAGATATTTTTAAATTAGAAAAATGCGTTTCAAGGTAATCAGCAAATATGTAATGCCTATAAATGAGCATCGACAGACGTAAATATGTCTTCTCAGGCACTCATAATTGTGTTATATAAATCAAATAAAAAAGAGTCACAGTTTGGAGCAACAGTGTCACAAACAGACTCATCAGTACTGTATATATGACAGTGTAAATAAATACACAAGAGCTCAGCTCATCATGTAAATGGGCAGTGGAAGAGTGGGCGAGGTGACAGAAATGGCTTCAGCTTTCACAGACACACACAAGGAAGGATCCGCTGAGCCCCGAGCTTCTAGCAGCCACGGTGGAGCAGCATGAGAATCAAACCGGGGCATCACTTTGACTCAATCACCCTGCCTTTACAAGAGGACATGCTGTTGAATAAAATGAAGCCTGGAGTGTGTGGAGACATTCAAAAAGGAAGTTACATTAAATAAAATCATTTCAAAAACAAATATGAGATCCATGGGGGTTAGTAAACTAATCAGGTGAGAGCTCTGAGACTGGTAGAGGGAACTCTTGAGAGAATACAACAACAAATCAGACCACAACTTAAATACAAATAGAAACACTTGGAAAATTCAGTATATATTGATTTCTAGGAGGAAAACAGAGCTTGTGGTTACAATCAATGTTACCTGTAGGAAAACAACCTGTGGTCTCCCCTGATGCAGCGCTGCTGTCACTCAGCATCACAGTTAAAGTGAATGCTGTCATGTTGTGTTTGTCAAGCGGAGAAGAAAGTGGAAGATTATCAAAGCTGGAGGGGCAGGGGACAATATCCCTGTTACCTAACTGGAGCATACTTATTAGAAAGTAGGCTACACGTAACTAAACCACTGCCATTTGGGTTAAAAAAAAAACACGCCGGTTTTAAGTCTTTAAAAGAAAATGGAGTTAATTGTACATAAATAATGATTTGAAGTAAAAAAAAAAGGAAGCAGCTCATTAACACTGATGCAGAATAAGTGTCCTAATTTCCCCTTGTAAACGTCAGTGCTAATGCGGGACCCAGAAAGACACTGACTCACACAGAAAGGTTTCTTCCAGAGAGCAGAACCAATGTTTTTCATCCTGAAATACACTACAGGGTTATCTGCGACCCTACCTGGCTTTCATCTATTTAGAAAGGACACAAAGGCCATCCTGAACAAGAAACCGATGGGCATCCATAATGAATGAGCTCGGCCTAATTCATTTCCATGATGTGAAATTGTATTGTCAACCTGCAACCACTGATGGCTCTGTAATGACAAAAAGCACCCGCATGCATTTTTAATCGACCCTTCCTCTTTGAAAGCCAGGAAATCTCTTTATGCCTCTGACCAGCCCAGTTTAGAAACTTGAAACAATGTTGGTGCAACCCTAGAAATGCTAATGTCGCTGGCAGAGAAAGATTCAGTAAATAAGACACATGGGGCTGGAACAAAGGGGGGCAATCATGACTGGGTTTTTCAGGGACAGCCGGTGCCAGGATTCATCATTCATCTCATTCAGCGGATAATGAGGCATCACATCTGTATCTTGAGCCACCCTCAGCCATTTACTAGCAGATGGCTGCAGCTGCTCGGACTCAGAGAGCAACGACGACAGCACATGCCTTCTGCATGACGACCACGAGAGCTGTCCAGACATACTCCAATTTGCATCATCCTTCTCTTAACTAACTAAATCTTATGCTCTTCACTTCAATAGGAGAGAAAGGTAGTGGTAAGAATACTTTTCTGTCAAAAGACCAGGAAAGAAACTACTTTATAGAAACCACTGTGGAATAAAAGAAACGTTTTTTTTTATCAAATATCAGGGAAAGTCACAAGTAACTTGAGAAAATTCCAAGTCAAGTGTCAAGTGATATGTAAAATAATTAGAGACAAGTCATTCAAAACAAGTCCATGTCGCATGTCAAATATTCTGATGGCGGTTCAAGACTAATCTTACCAACATGGGGACTGAAATTGGGCATAGTCTTCAATAATAATCCAGCTGCATTTGAACATGTTTCATTAAAAACTGTGTTGATCAAATCATTTATCCAATTTATATTCAAGTTGAATGCTTTTCTTTTACTAATGCAGGGGAGTGGGAGTGTGTGCGGTATGTTGTGCAGATCATAAAGTACTTTCAAACTAATTGGTGATTCTCCTACAAACATAAATGAAAATAACTTTGAGTGCTTTTGCTCTTAATTCTCAAATAAATCGTTAAGTAGTGAAGTCATGTTCACATTGATCAAGTCCAAGTCAAGTATACATTTATTTGTGAAATCTGTGAAAACAATTGTGTTCTCTAAATAACTTTCTAAGAAGTCTCCAGTACTTCTCAGAAAAAAACAATTCTAAACATTTTCCGAAAGTATTTATAATCATACATTTTATGTTGAAAAGAATCTTCAAGGCCAACTTTCATAACAGATTATAATCCACCAATGTTTTTGGCGATGATACACAGTATGTTGTCACAGCCCTGCAGAGTGCACCTTCAGGTCTCAAGCATTCAGAAGTCAACCTACAAAACAACGGAAAACCCACTCATGCTCCTCCACTCGTTCCGAAGTATGACTCAACATCAACAAGCATGAATAGCCTGCCAAAGAAACAGAAAGTCAGCTCCTACAGTAAGAGATATTTTACTGTAGGGAGCTAACTCCAGTGTTCTGCCATCCTCTCTGATAATTCAGAGTAAAATGACACTCCTGGCATCGAGGCAAATTACGTATTTTCAATATTAAGCAATGGAAACCAAGGCTGCTTTTAGTTGTATCTGTGTTAAGAGCATTGAATAATATTCATCTACCGCAGTGCTCCAGTAAAAATAATCATATTTGATGTGGGCTCATTGAGATTCAGTTGTGTTAGAAACATGTTTTACAAATTCTTCAGTGGTTGGTTGTGTTACTACGTGAGCTGCAGTCCCTAAAAACAGGATTTAGAAGAACCAACCAGGGGTCCGTTTATTCAGTATTCCCTGAAAGCCTGAAGTCACTGCGGGATCAAAGCTCTATTGGTGGGATGCCAGAGATTTGTGTTTGCGGTTAACAGCCCCTCTTTGTATCGGTCAACCCTCCGTTTCCACACCGGTCACATCCAGTTCACGGAGCTCTCCCTTTAATTGTGTGAGACTTAAATGTTCATAGGAGCGTAAAGTCCCTGACCCGGTGTTCCTCTTGGGTGCGTGTGTGGCCCCCAGCAGCTTCCCAGGCACACAGTGCTGCCTTTCTAAATAAAATGACCTGAGGAATATCCTGGTGAATTCCAGCCAGCCCATCTGTCTGTCCTCATATGCCACATTCATGAACAAGGCAAGGTGTACATATAAACACTCACAGAAATACAGCACGGCACAATAGAAAGGAAGAAAAAAATCAATGTGCCATCCTCAGGTTTAATAGCTCAATTACAGACTGTGGAAGAATCGCAGCATAAATGGACATCTATTCTTCTTTTTCAGATTTCTTTTTCAGAACTTGAAAACGTTTTTAGAAACAGATCAGGGTTCTCAATTGTAATCAATTGAGAGTTTCAGGTCATACTAGTGAACTTCTTTACAGAAAGCATGTATGAAAAACTACACGGCAGCCATTTGTACATTCATACGACTCACTCAGCAATTTAATTATTCAATTGTTGGATTGGCTGTGACTCGCACTGCAAAGAAGCAAATCAAAAACTCGTTAACTTTAACACACAATCATTACAAAATATAAAATATATTGTGAGATTTAGAACATCTGTAAGAGCGGATAGGCCTTGAGGAGTAGCGGACACCTTGGTCTTAAAGTCTGGCCTTAGTTTACTCCTGAACAGAGTATCCTTCGCCTGGGGTGACAACAGCAAATTAGCATTTTTTTACGACACAAGCCATAACCGTGATGGACTGCAGCCCTGATAAACTCAGACTCTGAATGAACATTTGAAACATGTACTGCTGACATCCTGCTCCGCTGCAGCTGACAGGACATCTGTGACGTGTGACGCAACTTTGGCTCTCTGGTCTTAAGCTATTGTTGTTCTTTCCATATTTACATTATTTGCTGCTGAAGCACCGTGATGGATGAACTCATTGTGACCTTCTGATGCCATGAGGTTCTCAACTGTCTATTTGGAGCACTTGAGTACATGCAGAGCTTTTGTCAAGCCTGGAGGGCTGCACAATTACGGCTAAAAAAAGAGCCCTGATTATATTGCTCGATTTGATGTTGATGAATGTCAATCAGATGATTGTTAAATCTAATCAGCAGAGACAAATAATCCCAATGGCCCTTTTTGAGTATAAACCGTGTGGCATGTCATTTGGCAGCACAATCTTAAAGCGATACACATAAAGAGGTTTGTTACTTGTCATGTAACAACTTTAAACTGATTTCTGAAGGTAGAACATCAGTCCTGCGTGTGAACGAAGCATCAAAACAGATCCAAATGATAAGATTGTGATCTGCTAATAATGTCAAAATGCTTATTTAACATCAAAATGTCAAATATACAGGCTATTTGCCTGTATCAGCAGGTAAGCACTACCTGTAAATAATATGGTAAAAAAACACAGATTGGGCCTTTAAGACACAACTGCGCATCCTTTCAGCTCAGACCTGATTTCACTGGCCGACTCTGCGTGTCCCATGCTTTTGGCAACATGCATACTAATATTGGACGGGTCTCCAGGCGCCTGGGTCCCTCCTCAAGCATCATTTTAGTATAACCTACACAGCATGAGTTTCACAAGCAGCCTATAACTTCATCCGCCTGAACAAGAAATGATGATTAAATGTTGAGAATCACAGCTGATCTGTTGCGTGTCACTCGGGTGTGTTTGACAAAGTCAGAGGAAGGAAAGACAAACAGACATTCACAGTTTAAAGGTCATAATCAGATCCTTTCAACAAGCGATGACGACACACCTGCTGTCAAAAGAGATTGGGATCAGACTCAAGTGGAGAGCCTTTTTAGGGTTTCATTGTGAACGCCAATATAATGTGTGCTGGAAATTAATTAGATTTGTAGATTGAATTGTATTTGTAACATGCAACTTTGATCGAAACGTATAGGCTATTAGTTAAAGGAGGAAGGAGTACTGTTTTGGAATAGATAAATGCTTAAGATCAAAATGAAACAAAGTATCTTTGGCAGAATTCGTCACATTACTCATCTTCAGATAAGATAATAATCAGAATGCATAATGGGCTGCAGTCACTGACGACAGCAGCAGAAGATTGATAAATATTATATAACCCCCAGACGTGTGTGTGGTAAGAAGGTAGCTCATCATTCTCATAATGGCCAAGCTGTTTTATCAATCTAATGATTCACTTCTGAGCAAAGCTGAAGGACACTGAGCTGCACAAGTTCAATGTGTCGCAAGCTGCAGGATCAGTGACACTGCCAGAGATATATCTTCATCCCTCGGTTTCTCAAAGACATTACACTGATCAGCTGAGTGACCAAGAGGCCATGTTGAATGGCAGGGTTGTTGTCTCATAACTGGAAGAGGATAGAGAGCACATAAAACCTCCATTGAGCCTACAAAAGACAAAATACATTAACTTGTTTTTTTATGTTCTTAACTTTCATTTTTACATTACATTACATGTCACTTGTTAGACGCTTTTATCCAAAGCGACTTACATACTCAATACTGTGGACAATCCCCACAGAAGCAATTTGGGGTGAAGTGTCTTGCCCAGGGACACAACCACATGCTGACTGCAGTGGGGTTTGAACACCAACGCACAACCCACTGCGCCACACGCCTCCCATTTTTAGCACCAAGTACCATCTTTAATGCCAAGCATGCTTAAGGTATTTTATTTCTTGATTTTATGTCGTTACTGGCCGTGTTGGGCAATTTCTAATCATCATTTTGGCAGCGTTCATAAGACACAAATCAAAGAAGATAGTTTTAAGCAAGAACACATTAATGTCCATAAAAGCCACATGCTGCCAGAGGAAAGTGAATTAGAAATAGAAAAATCACACTGATGTGGGTACTGCTGGATGTCTTTCCTTCCTGGAACAAACCACAGAGAAACCACGATGAATCTCTCCTGCGATATAACCAACCAGTCTGGCATAACTCAAATTGTAACTTTACACACCCTGAAATTCTTCTTCTCACCTTTCTGCCCTCAAGTGTCCTCCAGTATCGTTTTCACTTCTAACCATCAGAGATGATGAGAGGGGTCAGAGGTCAAACACACTTGAAACATCTTCCTAATGAATACATGTTAGCCTTATGTTACTCATAAACAAATTAAAAAAAGAATAAGGAAAAAGAGAAAGATGGGCCGTTTACAAGAATACATATTATAAATCATCTAACTGTTATGGCAAATCATATAAAAGCAAGTATATCCCCTTTAGTTTGACAGTTACGGCTGGGTTTCTACTGGCCAACTGTTGCTTGGAAATATAAAGTAATACAATATTTATGACTGTGATATCTTTCAGGGGTTGTAAAATCCTCCCTCATTGTATAATAAACCTCTCTACAGTGTTTTAGCATCTGATAAACAAACACGTTGTGACGCCGATTTCGAGGGAACATTCTGAGCGTCAGTAAATATTGATTGTGAAACATGAAAAAAGCTTACTTATATATTTGTCACTCCCATTATATTTAATGATTGTTTCACCCAAATTAGGAGGATAATGTGTTTGGGGATGCAAACAGGAAGTATTACATATTGACAAATGTTTTACTATTAAAAGTACTTTCTATTATTTATTAACAGTTTCTGTTTGCAGTTTAAGAATTGGTGTACATACATACAGCTGTCAATAGATGACTTTGATACAAAAGAAAACTTTTTTTCCCCAGGCATGTTATGGAGTTATAAGAGGTGTCTTTTGCTCTGTGATTTATTTTCATTTCATTTCAAACCTTTATTTATCCAGATTGTCCCTTGAGATCATAGATCTCTTTTTCAAGGGAGACCTGCAGCAATTAGGTTCCACATGAAACATAAAACAATAGAGGATATCATACAACATATTTACAAGCTACATTTACATACTTATCAACATTTACAAATACCCATAGTTTCAAAGAGCATTTCACTTAGACTTGCTTTAAAAACATTCAGAGGAATACAATTGCTCAGTTTCAATTCTTGCTGAAGATTGTTCCAAGCAAGTGGCGCTGCGCTCATAAAAGCTGTCTTACCTAAGACAGTCCAGCTCTTGGCACATCTAACAAGACTACATCATGCGATCTCAGACAATAGCTGCTTGCAACTCTGTGTTATCAGAGAGCAGATATAATATGGGAGTTTACCCAACAAAGCTTTATAAATAAACGTGTACCAATGACTGAGCCTCTTTACAGTAAGTGATGGCAGACCTGCCTGGGCATACAGGGTACAGTGATGAGTAAGTGCTTTACAGTTAGTAACAAATCTCAGGGCGCTGTGATAAGCGGCATCTAACTTGTTCAGGCAATGGGCAGGTGCATTCATATACATCAAATCACAATAGTCCAGCACAGGTAAAAAGGTCACAGTGACTAGCCTTTTCCTGGCTTCAAGCGAGAAACCGGACTTGTTCCTGTAGAAGAAACCTAGTCTAACCCTCAGCTTTTTAAGCAGGTTATTGACATGAAGTTTAAAAGTGAGACAATCATCAAGCCAGATACCAAGGTATTTATAACAGGCATAGTAAGATATATTAATTGTATTGTATGGTGTTGTTGTTTTAAACATTAATTTACTCTACTACTTTAGGAGGCGTTCACTGACAACAATTCACATGCATGGAAGCTGCCCAGCACAACCCCAGTCTGATGGGAGGCAGTCGGGCTAAGAGCCATAAAGGGTACCTGAGTGGTGCTTATCAGAAGGGCACTCTAACCTTAAGGTCACTACTGTTTATTAACATCAAAATAATGATAACCTCTCAAGAGCAAGGCGTACGTTTGGAAGGAGTCCTTTTTACTCCATGATTGAGCAATAGGTTTTACACAAATTGCAGCAATCAGGCACGAATGGTTTTATTTAGTTTGCTTCCAGGAGCAGTGCGTCTCAGCAGCTGCTGAACTGCTAAATGATACACTGGTTACATTCTACATGGGGACACATTAAAGTGCAACACGCAATATGAATCAAATAGTCATTTTAGAACGTACACTTTCATGGGAATCAATGGCAAGTCGTGGAGATTAATATTCAGGCTTGTACTAACGCTCAGAATATTCCTCATGATGTTTACATTGCAGACACTGCAGTACCCTAAGCATGGCTACATTAATGGCTTAACTCTATGCGACGTTCACACTGAAGAGTAAAACCGGTGGGTTTAAGGGATTTCTCTCATCTTGTCAATTGAAGCCGATTATTTCTTTGTCTACTAGGCTTCCTGTGGAGCCGCTTGCAGCTGCTTCCTCATCATTAGGGATCACTACAGTACCAGCCTTACGGCAGCTCCAGAGGGATAGACCTGATATTCAGTAATAACATCATCACAGCCGAATCCTTCTCTGCGGGGAACCAACGGCTAGATTTACCTAAAATTAGAAAATGTATGTTTTGTCTGACATTTAAGAAACCTTTAATAATAAAAGCCCCAGACATACACTATATACCACAACGACCCCTGGTTTGATTTATTTAGGGATTCGCTGAACAAAGCCAATTTAATCCAAAACACTGCCATGTTAAAGTGGGACCACTTATTTTAAAACGTAGTATTTAAATCTTAAAGACCAAGACAGACAAAACCATACACGACTATACACCTAAAAAGGGGAATTCATATTATAAAAATTAATGCAATCAAAAGCAGATGTCCTGCCTGACTCTGTAGGATGATACACAGCAAACTGCTTGGCTAAGGTCTCCTGTGTGGATGTCACAAGCTTTAAACAGAGGATGATTTATGAAAACCACTAATGACATTTTATTTTGCCATCATTTCACTTGACTTCATCATAGTGCAACAAAGGGTTGCCGGGAGGTTTGTTTGAGGTTTGTGTTGTGACTAGTCGGACAATCTGGAATATTATCCCCACGAGTCAGTAAGTTATCTTTGGGTCACAATTGGAGCTATGTTTTATTAGTAGATTTTTTTTTAAATCAGCCCTTGTTTATTTCACATTTATACTATTCACACTTTTTGGGTAATTATGGGAGACACAAGAAGAAAGGTCCTGGTACCGCAGTTGCTGTTAGCTCATTATAAGTTTTAATTTCTGCTTGGAGCTACAGAGTCTGCCTGAAGTAATAATTGCAACGTGCATTCAGCTGCAATGTGCACAGAGACCGAGAACAAGGAAGCTAACAGACGTGTTTGCGGACGTCAGCAGCCGAGACCGTACATTGCACACGAGGGACAAAGCCAGTATAGAAACTACAAATGTCTAAGGAGTACAATTTGAGATACAACATCTGTGCTGCTTTCTTACTTTTGCTATTTCCTTTACGAAACACCGAGCATTCCAAACTTGTGTGGATGGTGTCAATTTGACTGCTTAACAACATTTAGAATATACTTTTTATTTACCATTGAAATACTCTTAAGTATACTTTAAGGGTTTGCACGGTTTATAAATCATTTTTAAATCTTTTTAAATCTTTATCTTTTAAATATAATCACATGTTAAAAAGTATTTTCATATACTTGTACACCCATCGACACAAAGAGAGTATGTTGATGGCATTACAGTTATTAACATCGTTTTAGCAAACACACTGGT
This sequence comes from Pseudochaenichthys georgianus, assembly GCF_902827115.2. Taxonomy (NCBI): domain Eukaryota; kingdom Metazoa; phylum Chordata; class Actinopteri; order Perciformes; family Channichthyidae; genus Pseudochaenichthys; species Pseudochaenichthys georgianus. The sequence goes on along the minus strand of NC_047521.1, from coordinate 16,900,328 downwards.
GTTGAAACAGCAGGTCAAAAATAACCTGGTGAACTTTCCCAACAGCTGCTGTCCAAATTCAAATGTGTGGCAGCTTGATGCACATTGATTTATGACTAAATATAAATAATACAGGCCCTTCATGTTGCATGTGTCCTAAATGACTGTTGAAATATATGATTATTTCAAAGAAAAAGAAAAAACTAGGACACACGGAGGTAAAGGACTGTTGTCGTCAGCTATAAGCAGTTTACTCCTGAGAATTGAGGTTTGCCGGAGGAAGAGCCTTCAGGGTCTCTTCAGCCACTCACACATTACTGATTCACTCCTTCCCCCAACATCAACACAGTCTAATAAGTGCTGCTCAGTGAACTGGTGTAACAGCAGGTCTCTACTGGGAATCCAAAAGTGAAGAAAAGACAGGACTAACTGGTTAATAGGTTCAGGGGCTTGTGAGCGCATGATTAGATTAAACATTGTCTTTGAAATGCGGGTACTGCAATATGCTATGCTGATAAAACATGTGCTGGGTTTTTCTAAAAACTCCACAGCAGCAGATGGGGGGTGGGGGGGCATGGTCGGACATTGAAGTAGGGCTATGAAAGCAGTGAGTCACACTTCAGATAACCTTTAAACTGTTTACACAAGATAGCAGTCTTGTTTCTGTTTGAGTGAATATTCCATGTTGCTATGCTAACGCAATTATTGTACAAATAAGGGCATTTTCACCAAGTATGTTTGGAGTCTGACGTGACTCTCCTGTTCAAACATGTCTTCCTCCTTCGCTGACAATATTTATCACAGCAGCACGAAAGTGGACGAAAAGATACTCTGAGTCATTTCTGAATTGACTCAGAGTATTCAAACCACCTATTAATTCAATTTGTCTTTCTAATTATCTGGAGAATGACAAATTGCTTCATGTGGTTTGTTCTTTAAGACACAGCATTTTGTAAGCCTCTCCGATATTATACTCTGAGGCACAAATCATTTAAGTAGAATAATATAGTATACACAAGAATTAAAGGCCAGTGTTGTAAAGAGAAATATCAAATCTGTTTGGCAAACAAAAAGCTGGTTTAGTTTTTGTGCAGTGGTAGTGGTGCTGAACGGAAAGCGATATTGTATTTCTTGCCATTTTGTTTACTGCCTCAATGCTCAGTGTGGCGTGATAAAGTACATGCTATTTGAAAATAACTTTTATTCCCCTTTTCCCTTACAGTATGAGACCAAAAACGTGCTTTGATACAATCATATATATATGGTAGTATCTTTATAGGAGTGTTATCATTACAGTTGCTACATGTCACTCGAGAATCTCATACTTTGCTGACAGTAGTTTGATATCTGGACTCTGTCCATTAGCCAGATTGCACAGATATAAATAAAACAATGGAGGTTAAAGACTTTAGAAACTGGATCCTCCTTTAAACTCTTGTGGCAGCTCCACACAAGTGCTCAGTTTGTGTTTCAGGTTGTATAGGTTGCACTGTAACTACCCGCCGTCTGAAACCTGACCCTGTGTTCGTTTGACATCCGTCCCTGTATACGGTGAGCGATCTGCTGAATGAGCGCTGACGACACCCTCGCTAAGCTGCGACAACAATGCCGCGATCCTGGAAACATTTTTGGCCTTGTCATGCTTGACTTGAAAGTCTATTTGGGATTCAGTTTTCCCTTTCGTATCCTTTTCATGTGAGAGGATTGATCCAAAAATCGTCTCCCATTAGGCCAAAACAGCATGTTTGGCTTTGTTATAAATAAGAGCTGACACTCTCTACAGTTTGCGCCATTATTCAGCTATTAACGTACAAAACATGCCGCGTAGAACCCCAAATCCCACAGACGCTAAGCCATGATTTAAGCCGTCCTGGAAGCAGCCCAACCACTCTCACAGTGAGGCGTAAAGAGCTTAGGATGGGAGGGATAGATGTGTCTCCCCCCAGCCTCTCGCTGTCTGTCTAAGCTGAAATATGAGGTTGTAACTCACTTGTCTTTAAAACAAAAGGAATAAGCTGACGCATAAGGGAAACTGACACAAAAATGTGATGCGAGGAAATGGATGTTTTTCTTAAAATAGGATGAAAATGGTCTGATGTCTATCGATGAGCGGACAGGCGTTTGATTGGAGCAGAAGCGATGAGTCACCCAGCTTCTCCGAGAGGAGGGGTTCCCACTGAGAGATGGAGAGAGAAGACGCCCTGCCCTTACAATGGAAATTCCTGTTATGTGTGAAAATGTAAATCATGGTGTGCATCTGGGAAGCTGGACACACGGCGACTGTAGCAGCTGCACGTATTTGGAACTGTAGACGGGAGGCATGAGGTGTGAGCCCAGCAGCAGGTGGAGAATATGGGTTCAGACATAATCATGTATTCAATTGTGTTCGAATTCTCCAATCAGACATGATTTGGTTGTAATAAATTGAGCGCTGAACTTAAAGTGCACTCTCAAAGTTAGAGCTTGTCATGTGGCCAGTTTGCTTCAAACCTCGACATATATAAATGTTCTCTAAGTGGCCATTTTAATTAATCAAACTGAACTTGAAGTGCCAGCTGCAGAAATCAAGAGCTACCTCATTTGCACCTCCTTTATGTCTGCCTTTCCTGTGAGAGATTCTGATGAGTTTTGAAGACTCTGTGAGCTCCAATAAAGCGGCGGCTGCCGGGTCATTGTGGGGCTAATGATTGTTAATGAAATCTGGAGAGCCAAATTCGTGACTTATCATCATACTGCTAATAAAATTGGAATGTTTGGGACAGGGACGGATGTTATCGCAAGTCTCCTCTCCACAGTTTGTCCTGCTGTCTGAGTTTGAGGCTGCTCCACAAACCTAATTATACTCAACCGATTGTTTGTGCCAAATGAGATCCTGCTGAATATGTAGGGTACAGTGGCTGCCAAGCATAGAGACGTTCCAAATTAGAAACTCCTTCTCCCACTGCCCCATGGGGGATATCGTTGTCACACCTGGTACTTACTCGTGTCCAAAAACCATTTGCCACAAGAATTTGGCCCCACGGGAACAGAGAGTTAAAGATCAAGCAACTCTCAATCTGTAGACTCAGACACAGATGGCTACGGGGCAAGATACCTTCAGATAAATATGTCAAAGCGACACTAACATTTGTGTGTGTGATGCACGGAGGCCGGGCATATACTAATGATGCTATAAATCTAGACAGACACCATGAGAACAAGCCAGTAAATAAGACCGCCTAGTTCTTAGTACTAAGGGACCGGCAGGATGTCAGCTAAGGTCATCCTAGCAAGAAGTACTTGGATATCTGAAAAGGGCAGAGCAATTATCAGCAGACACAAGGTATGTTTCCTGCTGAATTTAAACAAACAGCTTGGAAATGATAATGTTCATTAAAAGTGGAGGAAATGGGAAAGAAATGCAAATGAGCTACTGTTTATTCTCCAGGGTCCATCTCAAAAAGTAAAACTAACAATGTGCAGCCATGTTGGCGACTTTGTGATGCTGTGTTCAGGCATAGAGGTGCTTTATAATGTTAACCATGTTCAGCATTTATTTTGTTAACATGCTAACATTTGCTAATTGGCACCAATGTCTACGTTTACAAGTCTATCGTCATATTAAAAACATGACCAAATTCAATACGATTCATCCTGAGAGGGACATAATGTCTGTACTGTCCAACAGATAAACATTGCCATCAAGTTTAATTACTACTTTTACTCCACTGATCTTCCTCATTCATTCCTGTTCAAATTAAAAACCCTATTTTTTTGAAAATGATTGAACCGAGGTGATTACTTTAGAAAGACATTGAAATATCCTCACCACGCTTGTAGACTTTTCATTTCTTTAAAGAAAAGTATGTTCATCATATTCAAAATCACAGACAAACATGACTTGAGATCGAGATGTTCATTGTTTTGACTGGGATAAACTAAAACCCTAATTTAACTTTGGTCACACATGGCATTGTTTCCTTCAGCGAGGCCCTGACAAAACAGGCCTGGCAGCTGCGGTCACCCGAAAATAGCGGCAGACCGAGCAACGGGCGGAGAGCAGAGTGACGCTCCCACGTTGTTCCCTCTGTTGTGCTGGGTGCGGTGAAAGTAACACACGATCCCCGCTGGCACCAGAGTCCACAGGTGTCCAACAGCCTCCCGTCTCTGTCGCAAGGCCACAGGCATGGCGGTAGCATATCAATTACATACAACATTGATGTCCTAATCTGAGGCCAAGTGTTAACAGGGAATGTCAAGAAAAGGGCACAGAGTAAATACTCTCTGAGTTCCTATAGGCTGAGAGAAACGTGTGATAAGAAAGCACTACGCTGAAATCAGTCATGAAAAGGACAAGTGCTTCCATCACTTCTGAATGGCACATTGGACATTTCTGTTGTGCCAGAAAAGACAGCAAGTCCCCAATAAAGTGTTTACTCTTTCTCTCCCTCATCAGGCAAAAAGCTTTTCCATGTAGTGGCGCATATGCCGCTGCACGACCGAGCCCCTCGGAGGAATATGAGGTGAGTTTGTCCGCCTGATGAAAGTGCCCTTCTGGCCCACCTATAAATCTGGTCAGAGCTCCTTCCCCCCCCTGAGGCTGCTACCGGGTGACATCCAATAGAACTCCCTCCACATGTTGACCTCAGTAATCCTAGACGACTCGGAATCTGCAGCACTCTTTGTTTGGCAGCTGGTAAAGATGAGGTAGAGGTTGCTTAGTAGACACCTCTCGCAAACAATTGAACATGTAAAGTTCCAGGATTGAGCCAAAAAAAACAACTGCCATTATACCCTCCGGCTTGCCGTACCCCACTGCATCCCTGATACTTCCAACATAGATTCATGAACTGTTTTTCTGCATCTTCCTTTGATTGTTTAAAACCATTTCTCACAAAAAAAATCATTTAATGATACATGTATAACGGTACGTCCACACAGCAGCTTTAGACGAATCTTCCACCGCTTCCAACGCTTCTCTGCCCATTGACTTTGAATGGGGATGAAGTCACTTTGCCTCGCTTTTCGCCGAACTGCATTGTGGGGGAGCGAAGCGAAGATTTCCAGGATTCAAAAGTTGAGCAATGTTCAACTTTTGAAGCTGAGCTGGAAGTGTCAGCCAATCAAACACGTTTATGCAAATCTGACAGTAGAAGTGCTAGCCAATCAAACCGCGCGTGTAAGCAGGGAGAACCAGACCGCAGTTCATTTCCTCATATTCCAAACGAGAAATTACGGTAGCAAATCACCCGGTTCTTTACGACCAGAACTATTAACGGGATACAAACCGGAGGAACCAGGCATGGAGGGAGGTGGCAGAGACAGTGGGTGAAACTGGTAGGTTTTCGCCTGTTTGGGGAGTTTATATATATATATATTGTTCGCATAAAATTCCTTTGTATGTCGGGGGCGGGAGATTCATGTGATTGGTTGTTGGTCGCATTGCTTGCAAAAAATCCCCAAGCTGTCAGACACGCCCAGCTCCAAGATTTTCAAGATTTTTGAAAAGCTGCTGTGTGGACGTACCGTAACAGTTTTTTTCTCATTTGTACATATGTGAATATTGTATTTGTCTGTTTAGTTTGTTGGCCAGGTCACTGTTAAAAATAAATTCTTACATTTACCTTGGCTTTAAATAGAAAATATACGGTATAGCAATAATATACATCACCCAACGCATGGTGGGAACTCTTAGGGCCAAAACCAAAACATATTTAGGAAAGTAGGAAAAAAGAAGAACCCCAGGACATTCTTGTTTTTTTATAACCAATACTATTGGTTTAAAATGGAAGGTACCATTAATTAGATTTTTCAGATAAAATTAAAACTCTACATGTATATCATGTACAGATATTTGCTGTGTATTGAAAACCTTTGGACAAAAAGGGAATAAAACCCAAGTTATTTGGAATTGCATACTTTGCAAACAATCCCCAATAGGTATGGTTCCACTCACATACAGTGTGAAAAGATAGCATTGCTAAGTAGCCTAACCTTTCCAGGCATGTGGTGTCAGAAGAGACAACTCATCCAATTCTCACAAAAAATCCCCGAAGCCGTTCCACCTGTGACTGAGATTGGGTTTATGGGGTGCAAAGTGAACGGTGCCAGAGGGCAGCTCTGAGCTTCCATTGATAGAAAGCCTTTCTTCTGGCCAGAATAATAGCTTTGCGACATCCCAGGACCCCCGTGGACCTCCAGAAGCGAGCGCATGTGGGCTAAATGTCACTCAGCAGGATCCCATCATTTAAGCTAAATCACATTTTCCCCCAGAATACTCTAACCTTAGACGCTCCATCACACACCCCCCGTCCTACAATCCCTCCAGGAGAACATCCTTGAGGAGAGTGTGACTGGATCAGGAAATAGACGCATGACATTACAGGAGAGCCGCTGGGTTTATTGGCGCACGTACAATCTGCCGCCACCTGTTCAGCCCCTAAAGCCAGGTCTGTTTGTTTTGACGTGAGCAAACAGTAATAGGATGACATATTTCACAAATAGGGAGGGGGGTCTTGTATGATGTGAAAATGACCAGGGGGGAGGGGAAATGTAATAATGCATAAAGAGACAGATGGGATCCTAACGTGTCCCCAATCTGGGGGAAACCATATCCTCACTTACTGTTGTTCAGAAATTAGAGAATAAACACGAGGCTCGCCGTTTTATGTGAGCGCACAAGGAGTGGAGCGCAGATCTCAAGCAGATAAACCTTTACAGACTTAAAGGTCATCAGGAAGTGTCCTGCCTGCTAATCAAATAGCCCTAAAGGCGAAGTTTGATCTTTTACAATCTGCTGAGATGGAAAGCCAGCCAGGCAAATGAACATCAGGCCGCTGGGTCTACGACAGGCCGCCTGCCCCTGTTTATCGCTCAACATCCAACAGAGGTAAACTGCTCGGCAGGCAGCGAGAATTACATTTGGTTAACACATGTCATTCTGCAATTGCTCGGGGGAAACCTTAACATTTCAGTTTGAAAAAGCCAGATTACAAGAGGCGAGAGACATTTATTTAATGCAATATAACTAAGAAGCTAAAGAAAGGTTTGTGTCGTGTTCTTCAAACCGTTACCAGCTTCTTAACATTTGTCACACGTTGCACTCTGAGTTAATTAAATGGAAACCTTTAACAGAAATGCATGATTTACGAGTATATTTTTTCATCGCGTAATGTTTTTCAACTGGTGATTTCACACCGCAAAGCATTTCAGTTAATTTGTTGCTTATTCGTCTCACAAGTGCAACAAATCCTGCAGTCATCATGGAGCTGTCTCAATGTGTCTCTAAGGGGAATATGGATCCCTCCTTGACTGCACAAAGATTTACACCTTTTTAGGTTTAATTGGTCAAAATACATTTTGCTTGGATGAACATGGACGAAGTGAATCATCGAAAAAAACTATGATTTCTGGAATGTACTACTCCTCCCTAAAAACAACATAACACCCTCTACTGGACTTAATTAATGAAAACTATGTGTATCAAACAGGTGGACATTCATATCCTGGAGTAAAAATCAGTTTTAGAATATTTGAAGAGAAACAGGCTGCCTGTTTTGAACAACAACGTGGGTGAGAATGTGGGAATAACAGCTCAACAAACACACACAGCTAGATGCATGAAATAAAAACACACACACACACACACACACACTGCTATTCACTAAAACTAACCCATCATCTTACTCCCTGGTACACTTCAGTCTCAGATTACCTGTAAATAGGCTTTAATATGCCCCCTAAACAGCCTGACATAGAAATCACACACATCTGCCGTGTTAAGGTAATCTGCAGTTGCCATGGTTACAGACGTGCACTCGCTAAACAGTTCTGTGTCAAGCCATCATTGAGACGGGGCACTAGAGCTGCACATTGAGGCGGGCGTTGTTGGTTCAAAGGGAAGAACAAGGAAGCACGGGAAGAGCCGATTCTTCCCTTAGCAATATGCTGCTGTCAGTGTTGAGCATCACTGGCGCCTGGGCTCAGGACGAGAAGACGCCGCCGTGGGGACAACCTGAGACCAGCCTGAGTCATCTCAGTTTCATATGACATTTAGAGGAAGATGAAGAAAACGTGCTGTTTCTAGCTCAAACTGAGACCAACACATTTTTTCCCGGTATTAATCTCCTCATTGCAGAAAGCTTACGGTTACGCACATCATCCCAAAACAACAAACACATGTTTCATTTCCCTGGGTTTAAAAAAACAAAACAAGATGGACATTTATCAGACAAACATGATGTGACTAAAGCACTAGAAACAGTTTGTCACAGTGAGAGATCTTTAAAAATAATAGTTTGAATCTACAACTTAAGGGTTTGATGCTCATCATATCCTTCCTTGTTTGTCCAATAAACATGAATTAAGATAAAATGTCACATTAACCCATTATGCTTGAATGTGGCTGCCAACCCAGAATTCATGACTAACAACATCCCCATGCTGAGCCAAACGGAGACGCTGCACCACGTGGGTGAAAGTGGGTTCAACCCGAGCACTGCGGCAAGCATCGGCATGGTTCTCCCACTCGTGCCTTTTACATTGCATCACTCCTCAGACCTACCTTGCGTTGCCAAGCACTCACATCCAAACACTGTTTTAATATAAGAAGCAAAGAGGACAGCAGAATGTCCATCTTAATGAAACTGTGCCATTGGGCGGGACAACATAATAAGGATCTGAGATGGAAGTGTATAATATAGTCGGAGTGGCATTTGCAGTCCACATGACGCCGTCAACAGACACACCAGACTCCATGGCAACCACTGACCAAATGCTATGGGTAAACTGTACATGTCCCTCCCTCCTGCAGACATCTGGATCACTTTCTCTCTGCTGCTGTCTGAGGGCATTATGGGGTTGTATGACCTTAATTCACTCCTTAAATCTCCTCTTTTTTTGCCCTGGCTTTGTTTTGATGTGTCTGCCTCTGAGTCTGAGAGATAAGCTGCCAAGATATGCACTTCAAAACAATAGCCTATAATTATGCGTTAGTCAAGCAGTAATAAATCCCAGGGACATTCAAGCTAAATGGTTGATGCAAGTTTCTACACAACAAATCATTTTCACAAGACCCTTTTCCAAAGTATGAGGAGGTTCAACACAATTTCGATTTTCAATATAATTACATGTTGTGCAAGGTTTAATTCAGTTTGGAAGTAAATATACTGTTGCAAGAAAAAGTATGTGAACCCTTTGGATTCTACACACACAGCGTTGTGTGTTCCTTCCAAACAACTCAACTTTGGTTTCATCTGTCCACAGAATATGTTGCCAGTAGTGCTGTGGAACATCCAGGTGCTCTTTTGCAAACTTCAAACGTGCAGCAATGTTTTTTCTGGACAGCAGTGGCTTCCTCCGTGGTGTCCTCCCATGAACTCCATTCTTGTTCAGTGTTTTACGTATCGTAGATTCGTCAACAGAGATGTTAGCATGTGCCAGAGATTTCTTTAAGTCTCTAGCTGACACTCTAGGATTCTTCTTCACCTCATTGAGCATTCTGCGCTGTGCTCTTGCAGTCATCTTTGCAGGACGGCCACTCCTAGGGAGAGTAGCAACAGTGCTGAACTTTCTCCATTCATAGACAACTTGTCTCACCGTGGACTGATGAACATCAAGGCTTTTAGAGATACTTTTGTAACCCTTTCCAGCTTTATGCAAGTCAACAATTCTTAATGGTAGGTCTTCTGAGAGCTCTTTTGTGCGAGGCATGGCTCACATCTGGCAATGCTTCTTAAGAATAGCAAATTCAAAACTGGTGTGTATTTTTTATAGGGCAGGGCAGCTTTAACCAACACCTCCAATCTCGTCTCATTGATTGGACTCCAGGTTAGCTGACTCCTGACTCCAATTAGCTCTTGAAGAAGTCTTTAGCCGAGGGGTTCACATACTTTTTCCACCCTGCACTGTGAACGTTTACATGGTGTGTTCAATACAAACATGAAAACATATAATTGTTTGTGTGGTATTAGTTTAAGCAGACTGTGTTTGTCTATTGTTGTGACTTAGATGAAGATCAGAACACATTTTATGACCAACTTATGCAGAAATCCAGGTAATTCCAAAGGGTTCACATACTTTTTCTTGCAACTGTAAGTCCTCTATTCATTGTAAAGAAAAATGTTGAGTGTGAACTCACCAGGACTCTTCCCGTCAGTGTCTGAGCTGATATCATGACCCCGGCCCAGTCTTTGACCGAGGTCATCCAGCCCACCTCGCTGGCCGCCGGGTCTTCCTTATCAACACGCTTGATGCCATCGCCTGTGATGACCCGATGGACCGTCTGGGAGGAGAGGGGATGCAGAGGTTAGCAGTGACACATGTGATGCAGAGACAAGAAATTATTTGTTTAGAAAGTCTGCAAATCAAACAATCGCTATCTTCAAAATAAATGTTAATATTAGCATTGAATAGTATCTTGCTTATACAATAAACTACAGTGCATACAACGGCCTTTTTTCATATTCTGGTGGATCATTCCCAGTATTTTTCTTGGGAATCTCCTCGACCACAGGAAAAGACGAGTGCTTTCACAATGGCAGTTTGTTGCAAGATAAATGTTTTATTTTCCTACTTTTTATCAACATCGTTTTTCAAACCAAGATGCTGCCCGTCGCGCATCCAGGCCCCATCGTGAAGACAAATAAAGACAGAAGGAACCATTACGTTCTGTAGAGGCACATGGTAGAATAGGTGTTATAGTAAAGGTTAGTGTCTTCTTTGTCAAATTATGTTGGAGATGTCCACAAATGCAGAAGCATTGAGTCCCGTGTGTGACAACAGCTTAAAATGTTATCCAAGTGAAATTGAAAGCAATAGCTTGTGTCTATAGGAGCCAGAGTGCATTGACTAAATACAATGTTATATCATATAATTGATGCTGCACACACAATGTAACTGATTGCTCCAACTCAAAATGATTTTTCAGTTAGCACATGCTACAACGGTGAGTGTGCAATATTGAAATGAAAGAAGCCACACTTCTTTTCTTAGCAGGAAGCAAGTAGCAGATAGCATTATGACTTATACTAATATCACCTTATGGCTAACGTGTTCGCAGACATGGAGCAACATTAAAATTATTTGGAGTCATGTTTCCGGACACTTGATAAATGTGAGTCCAGTAATCATTCTCCTTTTACTTCTATTTTGGACTCCATCAACTCTTAGCTCTTTAGCTGCTAAATAACTATCACTCTGTTCACAATATTATTGTTTCCCCTGTAGTTTATAACAGCCACAGTGTTTGCCACAACATTTCCATTATATTTAAACATTTTAATTAATTCTTGAACCTAATCAGTGCCAAAAATAAAACATTGGTTGTGAAGTTTTAAACAAAAAAATCCTCAAATGTTACATTTGCATGTGAAAAAAAAGTTATGCCAAATCAAAACAAGGAGCTGAACGACACTCAAACCCTTAAAAGCCGACACGATGTGGGTCTGGGCCAGTTAGGAGCACTAACTGGCCATATTCATAATTTGTATTTAATTTATTGTTAATTACTGAATTTCTGATCTGGTTTTAAGTTGACATAAAGTAGCAGAGTACAAATTAACCTTGTGAATAGAAATGTACTACCTACGTGTTTTGTTTGATTGACAGCTTTGTAAAAAAACAACGTGAGCAACTGCTCAAAGCCCACAAATCTCAGCTCCTTTTTGTTTTAGTGACCAGGCTCCATGCTTCCAAAATTATCCCACGCACATGCATGCACACATGCATACAGTAAACATACAGAGTGAGCGGAGCAGAGACTCCAGGAGTGTATCCATGGCAGCCGCTGAGCTCCTGGTGTTTCTGCTCCACTGAGTGGGCTGCCTGGCTTCCTGCCTGCCTGTCTGTCCACCTGTCTGTCTCTGTGTGTCTGTCTGCTGGGACTGGCATGATTCACAGGGCAGCAAATCGAGACAGGATGCAGAGGTTAGCCCTGCTCCCTGATGAAACACCCCACATCCACGAGGCTAACACGACTCAGACTCTTTACCCTCCCGCACCCATCACTCTCTCGGAGGCAGCACTGCTCGTCACGTGGGAGAAGTCGATGCCCTTTCATGTTTCAAAGTTACAACAAAAAAGTTACAAACATGTGTTGCGCCAGAAATCTTTGTTTTGCTGAAGGGGGTTGACGCACCACTGCAATAAGGCGATTAATGAATGAATGGTCTGAGAATACAAGAAAGGTAGGTAAGTAACGTCATTCTGAAAAAGATATTCTAAATTGTTTGTGATTGGCACGGCATTTCATGAGAACTAAAACCAAAAGTTACCGTCATTATTTAAAACTTTCACAGCTCTCAGTCCACATATTGTGCAACGGTATGGCCCTTATCTTTGATTTTACACAATAATGCATGACAATTACTGCCTGCATAGAGCATGATATAATTAGCTAATGGACTGGAGTACAAGTTAAATTCTTCCCCTCAGAAATATAGTCGAGACAAAATGATCAAGTCTTCAATGGAAACAGTACTCGTATACTAGTATGTACTTTACAGCTTTTAATATAAGAAAATGTGTCAGCATCGTTTACAATAATGGTGCCCACCCACACACCACACATTTCAACCGTCTCCATTATTATTAGCTGGCTGCACTAAGAAATGTAATCACGTTCAGAGCCATTAGTCAGAGAGAAGCAGGACCACCAGCAGACCGTGTTACACGTCCTACAGCACTAACCTGATCACAGTGAAATAACATGTCCAGCTCACTTAGCAGCTAATGCTACCAACAAGAAACAGAAATGTAAGATTCTGTGAAACTGCAATTAAGAAACGAGTGGCAACAGGTATCAGCTGTTTTCAGGCAGTGTTTTCTATCGTTTATTTGTGAATTGCACTCAAGAGTGTGGCATCTTTTCCTCTAATAAAGTGGTAAAAGAGGCCCTTTGGCAGCAGTTATTTTACACTGTGTCCCACACTAAACATATAAGTCACTGGATATTAAAGGAATAATAAAGTAGGAGGACTAGTGCTTAGGATTGCTCATTTAATAATGAAAACATTTCAGTACTGTATTTTTCCTTTTAATGTTTATTTTATTAGCTTTTCTTTTTATGCTTAATGTCTTTCATTTGTTGTAAAGCACTTTGAATTGCCTTGTGTTGAAAAGTGCTATATAAATAAACTTGCCTGCCTTACTGGTTGATATGCACTCTGCTCAATAATAATATATTGCATCCTCCTCTATGCATTCATGGAGTAGTCAAAATCAATAACAAATTGAGCGTTTAGGCTCGTTATATTTATGGCCGTGAAATTAAAATTGGTAAAATAAGCCACTTAATGAAATGAGACGCAGCTTAGTGGAAACATTTCGTTTTTTCTCAGATGACGGAGCAAGGTTTTCTACAAAAGATGGGGAAATGTTTTTTTTTCTTATCAAGCTCCACATTTGTGGAATTAGCTTCCAGTTTGTGTTCGGGCGGCAGACACCCTATCCGTTTTTAGAGTGCGCTTAAGACCTTCTCTTTTTGATAAAGCTTATAGTTAGGGCTGATTAGATTCAGCCCTAGTTTTGCTGCTATACGCTTAGGTTTGTCGGGGGACATCTTACTTCTTCCTTCTCTCTGTCTATACCTGTGTACTCTCATGTTCCGATTTAACCCAGCTTCCCCAAATGTCTTTCTTTTTGGTGTCTATATACGCCGGGATCCGGAGTCATGGATGATCCTGCGGTCCTGTGTCCTGGATCGCGAGCGCTGGATCTTGAGTCGTGGCTGTGGTCCTGGATCATCGGTCCTGGATGGATATCCTCGTGGATTCATCTTCCTATTATATACACACATGCATTCCAAACATTTGGACTACCTATGTTGCAAATGTATTATCTTTTCAATTTACACACGGCATCTGTTGCACGTCTGTCCGTCCTGGGAGAGGGATCCCTCCTCTGTTGCTCTCCCTGAGGTTTCTCCCATTTTTCCCTTTAAACTGGGTTTTCTTTGGAAGTTTTTCCTTGTACGATGTGAGGGTCTAAGGACAGAGGGTGTCGTATTGTCATACTGATATTCTGTACACACTGTGAAGACCACTGAGACAAATGTAACATTTGTGATATTTGCTATATAAATAAACATGATGATTGATTGAAATAGTATTTTTTCAAGAGGATTTGTGGTTGAGTACTTCAGAAACATTTCCAACCAATCAAATGTTTAACTCAATGATATATTAAAACTCTTTATACAGTAATTAATTTAGGTCTTGGTGGAGATGGGGTTATGATCTACATTTTTGTTCAGATACATTCTTTTCTGTTGATATAGATTTCTTATTTTATTTATTTTTCCTTGATTTTAGTGTTTCTTATTTGTATTTATTTTGTCTTTTTTTCTTCCTTTTCAATAGGCTTTATCGTCTAATAAGACACATTTAAATCTCTTAAATCTTAAATAAGTGCCTCATTGTGTAATGTGAAAGTGTTTTATATAATATTGGTAAACTAATTATTTAATGGTTAGCACCAAAAGTGTTTAGGATTCTTTGTTTTCTCTCCAAAACACTTGCACTAACACCACAACTCATAGAAAGTCTTCTCTGGCTTTTCAACACAACTCTATGAAAAACTGGACTTGGTATTTTATCCAACAAAGCATTTCCCTGTTCCATACACAGGATGTTTGGAGGGAAACCTTGAAGGAGGCCTAATTGGCGCCACGCTGTCGTCTCCTGGCACATTAATGACCAATTTTAAAAACTGTACACTGAAAACACATTGACCATGATATTTTCCAAAGATCAAAAGATAAATGATTCGATATTCATGGCATGCTTCAGTCCAATTATTCTTAAAAAGGGTCGGGGTCACCTTAAGGTTAGATTGCAGGAAGGTACCTTCAGTTTGAAGATGAAGTGCTGTGTTTTTTACATTTAAATCTATCTAATCAATGTAATCACTTCCTCTAAGAAAAGCGGTAATTCAGCTGAAGAGGGGTATAACGACTCCTATAAAAGTTGTAGTTCCTTTTCTACACATTCACTCCACTGATCTCTATTTGAAGTAGATGAAAATAGACGGGCTTAATTTTTAATAGCAGGACACTTTAGTCATTATGCCCTTTCAGGCAGCACATCCCCTCTGTGTCACTTTGATCAATAGTCAGCCTCCAAATATAGGTTTCACTATCTGTCCTAAATCTAGTCCCTGACACCAGAGGTCATTGATCACCATGCTGGCCTATTCTCAGGATACGCAATTACCATTTTTCAAACAGAAAGTACATTAAGCTAGAATAGAACATGTGGCTTGTGACACAATATCTGCAAAAGTGAATACATTATTTAAAAATATATTAATAAAAAAAATCTAATTAATAATAAATTAAGACGTTGTCAGAGAAGGGAAAAATTCCTAAAATATCTTATATCCGATCTATGGCCCGGCCGCTGTGTGAAGAAAGACTGTATTTAAGAAGGTCCCCTATTATACTGTTTTTCATCAATATATTATAGGTCTCAGATATATACAAAACATGTCTCTGAAGTGTTTGGCTCCAAATACCAAACAGATCATTGTAGCATCCCATAATCCCCTCTGTTTCAGCCCTGTTTCAAAAGTGCTGATTCTCTGTCTGTTACTTTAGATGAAAATAAGGAGCCTCTCCCCACGCCCCTCTGAGAGATATTTGGTTAAAAATAACACAATGGTGCTCTAGGAGGAGATTCAGGTGATAAGGTGGGCAGGGGGGGGGGGGGCTACCTTGGTTGGTTATTGGCTAATGGTTACACAAGTCAAAAAATCGTTATGACATCATAAAGTGGCCAAAATCTGATCAGCTCATTTTCAGACAGGTTTTCATATAAATGGATCAGGACAAAAAGTGAGTGAATCTTTTTTCCTGAAACTTTCAGAATCTCTTTACACAGAGGGGACACATGTTTATGTATAAAAGACGTGAAAAAGTGGATTTTAGAGAATAGGTGACCTTTAACCTCTTAAGCCCTGAGCCTGTTTTTCAGGTTTCAGGCTCGAAAATGCCACAACAAAGACTATATCTTCACTTCTAAAAGGGGTAAATTAATAATCTTTTCTCTCAAAGCAAGGTTACATCTGTGAGTTGGATGTAGAAGTGTCAGAATCAATATAGATGTTAGTAAATTCAGATGGAACACAGTAAAAACATGTCAATTCTAATGTCCGCCTAAAAAAAAACATTACTTATAGTGAAAACCACCCTGGAATGATGGGCTAGTAGACTAAAAGCTTTAGGAATCCAAACTATAACATATAATAAGTACCCTGTATCAAGATTGATGCAAAACAAGTGAAATTTGACCTTTTTAGAGAGGTTTAGAAAAATAAAGTCCAAGCGGACTCACCTCTGGGTAATTTGGGAACCATCAGTTCCATTTGAACTTTTTCACTGTAAAAATCATTTTTATTACTTTGAATTATCACTATAGGTATTCATTCCATCCAAATACAACTGTTGTGAAAAAAAATAAAAAAAATAAAACATAAGCCTACTCTGTTATCCTCTTACAGTGAGCCTCTGAATTAGCCCCGAGCAAAAAATGCTAACCTATTACTGCACCGAAAATCACTCCTAGCTCATTCACCTGCAAGGTGAATACAGCTGGTAACAGAAAAAGTATTTGAATGCATACATTAACAGGTTTATGATATCACTGCCCCGTCTAAAACACGAGTGGATCTGACTTTAATTACATTTGTCTCGAGTGTTTCGTCAACTTAATGTGTTGCTTAAAATAATACTTCTGCATACAGTATGTGACACTGTGAGTGTTGCACGGCCAGATACGGCTCAGCTGACTCAGAAAATATATGATACATGAAGTGATATGCCGCGGACTGTACTTAATGTTACTCTGATCCGGTTACTTATGTTGTGGCAGATATTTAAGTAAGCTTTCTTAACGTTAATGTTATAATAGTCAGATTGCTCTGAAGATGGGAGGTGATATTCTATTAATGTTCACGTTCACAGTCGGTGATTTTAGCCGGCCGTCTTTCCTGCAACGGCAACTTTTCTGTATTTCCTTTCTCCTGTAATATGACTTGATCGCTTTAAACTCCGCACACTGAGCTCTGATTGGTCAGCAGGCAGTGCTTTCACTGAGTTGAGCTCTTAGCCTGCAACCTAACCTGGTCCCGACCAGGTTACCCGCTAAGCATAAGTTACCATAGAGATCTAGCCTGCTAAAAAGAGAACCAGCTTCATAGGACCGGAAAGCTGGAGTTTTCCCTGAATTTAGCTGGCTAATCGAAAATCCTGCTTCGTACAGAATTAACTACACCAGCTATCATAGAGCATTTATTCACCATTTCTGGAACACAAACTGGCACTCTGCTGCACTACTTAATACAAAATACAAGAGCCTGATTTAGCTAGTGTCCATTTGACTTTATTTGCAGGCAGGAGAGCTTTAACACATTATACTTCAATATGAGTTTATAAGAAACGGCACTTGAAGGGGGCATCATTTATTTAACGTGCAGACCTCTCATCCTTCAACAAATATCTCTGCAATGAAGCTTGTCAGTCCTCCTTGTAAAGAAAGCATATATATTCCATGTTCCTTTTTATATTTGCTGTGTAATTAGTATGGCTAATATTAGCTACTCACATTGCATAATATACAGCATGCTGCAGCTTGGCTGTCATTGCACCATCTGGGATCCAACAGGTCTCAGGTTATCACAAACGTTAAAAAACACATCAGTGCCAGAGGACATGCTCTAACTCATTCAGTAAGACAATACATGCAGTTGATTATGTTATAAAACAAGTTTTATAGCAAATGTGTATGTCTTTTATATAGGTACAATCTTTTGAAAAATCTAATTTAACTTAACTTGAACTTTTTTTCATTGATTTTTGCAGCAACTTTTAACGCTTTTTGCGGTTTTCAACTATTTCAAATAGTGTGTGTTGATGTTCATCAACAGGTGGGTCATTTATACATAACAGATATTGCTCATGTCCAGTTTTAGCTTCTTATACCACAAAACAATCTGAGTTCAGCTGCTCACTGAGGCTTCTCTGGCTTTTTTGCCATTTATAATCATGTCGATTTTTCACCAAATATTTGTTGCTTTTCATTCAGTAATTCAATGATTGGAAAGACTTGGGGGCAAGTGCAACCTCTTAAGCCCGAAGGTCCCCCCAGTGGACCCCTCCCACCCGTTTTTTACGAGACTATGTCTCAGGGCTTCTTAACATTTATGAACTATTAATGTTTCATACCCTTTTAAAAGGTAAGAAACTCCGCTAACTGACAATAAGAACAATTGTTAGCTAAAAAAAACACGAGTAATACCAAGCCTTTGAATTAGCATTGAGCGAAAGAATGCTAACTAATGCTAACGCTTTTTTACACAGAACTCACGGTAGAAATGCCCTTATTACTATCTTAACTGCACAAACAAGATATACGATTTTAAAGCTGAGACTCCACAGATTCCACACATGTAATGTCATCACTGTACGACCCTCGAATTCCTGGAGCTATCAGCCAGAAAAGAGAAAGTAAACAATATCCGGTTTCAAAAATATTACAATAATTACGTCTTACCTTTTTGATTTGTGATCAAAAGTTGTGTTTTAACGGAATAAAAAACGCCGCTCAAGGTAATCCAATGTCTTGTGTCACGTAGACATTTTTACTGATAATCCATCATCATGTTTATGGCAATATACTGGGTATAAAGTTTTGCCGTCCAGGCTTGTACTTTCAGATATGTTTATTTTTGCTTCTCTATTTACGTCCGCCATGGTAATGTTTACGTGGATTTGGGAACTGCCCATCGATTTCTATGGATGTATGGTTAAGAAAAAGGTGTAAATCACCCAAATCGACCAATGGGTTCCAGAGATATGGTCCTGCGTAAGTATAAAGAATGCCAGCCAGCTTAAGTACATTACGCAGGCAGACTTACTTATTGTTTACTACGTAAGGAAGCAGGGGGGTATACTATACTGCAGCATGTATATTCAACCCTTCTTGACTTGTTGCCATTTTGTGTGTGTGTGTGTGTATGTCTTTGTGTGTGAGAGACACACAGTAAAGTGCCTCTCAGCTATTCCAACTTTCTGACTCATAATTACCACTGTTCGATCCTGAGCACTCATCTCATAATTACAATATTTCAGATAGCACTTCAAAGCAGCGTGAGAGATGACTATATGTGAATCCTCCAATCATCCGCCACCCATCACATCTAAGGACACTGAGTCACTGCAACAAGATGCACATGGCTCTCAGAGTGAGCGATGCACAACGTGCCTTTTTAGATATGAATCAAACAATATCATCACGCAGTAGAAAGCTTCTAGAAGAGAGACCACTCACACATTATCATTATCAATGTAGCATGCCTACAACATACAAAATACATGCCCAAGTATGAAAATAGGAAAAATGTGAATTAAACGAGTATTCAAATGAAAACAATATAAATTTGATCCAAGGACCATGAATATCAGTATTTTACTGCTATAGTTGTCGGGACATTTCACTTGATGTCTACCTGATGATGGTGCTAGAGGAACATTTCAGGGAATTTCAAACATTTATTCAATACATCCCCTTGAGAAAGATGAATTTTTTAAGCAATTTAGTGGCAATTCATCTAAAAGTTGTTCTGGTTGGATTAAAGTAGTCGATCAGTTGACCTATAGGCTGAAAATAGTTGAGAGGCCTTTTTCAATACCTTGAACAAACAGCCAGTGGCACATTTACTCTACATACACATCCACTGCTGGATATATGGTGTCTGAAACCTCCAGCAGCTCTTCTGAACACATATTGAACCAACAATAAAACCGATCCCTTCAACAAAACTTGCTGACTGTGAGTCAGAGGAATGAGTGAGAAGCTGCCACAGCTTGTCATCCTCCCTCCGTATACCGTGCCATTTACAATGAACAGTTTACTCCTTCCTCCCAGACAGATAATAGCCAGCATCATCAGAACCCCGCAAACGACGAGTTTCATCGATTACCGTCTGACTGGGGAGGCAGAGCTGCAGAGAAACAGGCTCAGTCTCAGAGACATGAGAGCTGTGAGAAGTTAGAAGAGAGACGGGGGCAGCGAACGCCCCACAGAGAGGGAAAACAAAATGGAAAACAGAAAAGGAGGAAACTGATTATCACCTCCCATCTATGAACGATAACAATGTGCGCTCCGCTGAAGGCTCCATGTTTGGGCTGTTAATGACATGCACAGACCGGGGTGGGGGGGGGGGGTGTTCCTCCAACACAACCTGCCACATCTCACAGCCTAGACTACTGCATAAGAGCGAGATTTACTCTTATAATGAAATCCTCTGCTTGCTAGTTGCTTAGCAACAAAAACACTGATTCATAATGGCACATACCGTATGCGCCTGACACTGCATTTCTGACACTTTGGAGGAAGGTTGATTTTTCAATGAGAAAAAGAAGGTGAGAAGAAGACAGGGCTTAGTTACCAAATGAATGCCGGGAGAGAAAAAGCAGAGAGGGGAAGATTTGCAGTGACAGGATGACCCGTCCCTGGCTGACTCCCACAGAGGAGCACAACAGGTTGGTGGAGTCACCAGCTTCACTTGGCACAGTCTGAGCAAAAACAATACATCTGAATGTGCTCTTGTATTCACATTTGAGGGTGTTCAACTGTGGACTCTGAAAGCAACAACCTCATTCTGATCCTGTTTTCACTGAGATATTTCTGCACATGTATTAATACAACTTGGATAACGCTGATGGATCTTCTCAAATCAATATTAGCTTTCAATCATCTATATAAGTAAAAAAGAAAAAAAATCTTCTCGGATGTGAAGATGTGCTGCTTATTTCTCAGTTTATCAAAACATCTTGTTTATCATGCGTTAGGAATTTGTGTTAGGGTAAAAAAGCTATCTAAGGACATTACCTTTGGCTCTGGGAGCTTGTGATGAGGCTAAGCAATGAACTAATAACCAAAAGCATAACAGCAGATCAATCACTGATGAAAGTCGCCATTAGTTGTGGCCCTAATTGTTACCAGCTTCAACCAAAGCACATAAACGACACGTCTCCCTTCAAAAGGTCAGCACCACCCTGCATGCAGCCTTTGCCATTTTCCCTTGTCCACCCTCCCTTTTTGAGAGATGAATGCACACACATCAGGTCAAAAGATAAACTGCTCTATCTCTGGCGTATGTTATCAGCTTGTCCATCTTTGTCCTTTATACGAGGAAGGATACAAACTTTGAGATACAGGTTGAGGCCGATAAACATTCCAGATATGTGTTTTCCAAATGCTGCAGCCGGCTTAGGGCAGATGGGGTAGGGACTATTGTGAAACAGAAAATCTAGTGGCAGTGTGCCTTAAATGTTATGAAAATGATTTATGGGGATTACAGTGTGGCAGGAGAGTTAGCCTCCACACAGATATGAGAATGTCTGTTGGCCGTCCAACAATATGACAGCTGATGTGCTCTGTGTTTCCTGAATGGGCAAAACTATTCGGACTATTTGTGTCAAACAAATGGTGCTACATGATTCCCTTGAAGCTTTCAAGCAGCAAGACCTCAAACTAAATTGATGGGGACATATACCATGGGAAACTATGCTTTGCGTGACTACCATTCATGGTCATGAAAGTATCCAACTTTTCAACTTTTAAAAATCGTATCGTTTCTGCTTCATATGTTTTTAAATATTAAAAGGGTGAGTTCTTCCAAACTACTGAATTAAATGTGTATCCACCCCCTATAATGGTGCTGTGAATGGGATTTGCTTTGTGATGACAGAATTGTAACATTACATTAAGATTCAACAGTAACAGCTCATCCCAGACAGTGTCCCTGTTACTACAGAACAAACGGTGATACGTTTTCATAGGAACTAATTAAAATAGTTCCAGGACAACATGTTCACAGATGGTCTGCTGGTTATCCTGAATAACAGGAAAAGTGTTTCTTTAAAAATAACTCATCATTTCAATTTATTTGTTATTTTTACTACTTACAGCAGCACTAATGACATGTCTTGTTCCCTGAGTATAATTAAGGGGAGGCAGAAATCTCAAGAGGGAAATATCTCAAAATCTGGGTAAAGAAAATCTAAATAGTTTGCAATGATTAACGCAAGAGGAGATATTAGTTGGTGAAATATGTGCTTGTTTGTTTTTATTTGGGTGAACCAACCCTTTAAAATGTTCCACATATTCCCAAATCTGAAAATATGCTTTAAAAAAGGATTTCTTAAAAGTACTGAGATTTAAGAAGAATTATTAAATCCCAACTGAATACTTTTAATCTGCTATGATGCATTTTGTACATAGAGGGAGCTTTTAAATTCAAACAAAAGACAATTTGTGTATCCTAACAAACACTTTAGTTACAGAAGGACAAAAAGCAGTTTATAATAATGTAATGTTGTATCGTGCTTATGTGTAATCATTTTCCAATCAACCTGATGGAAGAAATAGAGAGTGGTACACCAACAAGTGTCAGCTGCACTTAAAGATGTTGCTCAGTAAACTCAACTAGTAAAATGGTGTCTGTTACTATGACACGTTAAACTGGGAGTAGCAGTTGATTATTCATGCACATACTCTGTGGATTGGGCCTTGACACATATTTAAGTACGAGCCCGTTCATTAAACTGGCTGGACACATTGGTGTCACGCACAGGCTGTTGTACACAACCCATATCGGCTTATAATGTAGTCATTTTGTTGGGGTGTGGTGGTTTATGAAATGACCTGGCGTACCTTCTTTTTGGCGTTACAGTGGCAGCACACAGTCCACAGGTATTTGAGAGTTCTCCACAGCAGGATTATGAAGAGACCCCCAAAGAAAGTGACCATGGAGGAGGCGAGGAAAGCCCACCACATCCGCTGGCCGTTGCTGTCACAGGGCACATCTGGTGAGAAGGGGATGATGACATTCATCTTGGAGATTTGGATTGAAGGATCCTGGTTGAATTTCTCCCTCTTGGACATTATGGGCCACTGGTCACCTGCCAGCCCCCCAACAATCCACTCAAACGGGATTCAGGCGCTCTTCGGAGCTCCAGCCAGCGCCCACTGATGCCCCAGCGGCTCAGCCATGTTAAGTCAACCACCTTCCGCTCCTCTGCCTTTTCATCTGCCTTCACCAAGCAAGGCCGTAAAAGTTGAGTCGATAGCAGACACACGCACAGTAATACAAACTTCTTTTGAAATCAGGATATCAGATGTACGCCTCACGATGTGCGTTCATAGCTGGAATTGCGGTCTGATCCGAGCGTAAAAATCAAATTTTCTTGCGAAACACCGTAACAATGCACAATTTCCCTTACTGTCCCGATGGATAAAACTGAATAAGCACAACTAAAAGAGAGACGCTTTCCCTGCCAGGCGATGGATCCACTCACTCCACCTTGTTCAGCAGGTCCGCTACTTGAGCTACGCACCGCGCACTGTTGAATGCGCTCCTCCTCGCGTTAGAAAGGGCGCTGTTTATCGATATCCTTTAATGTAAATCGGTTGAAACAACGAGGGTTTCTTATATTGAGCAGCGGAAATAGTCATTGTCGCTCTCCGGGCTCCTGCTGCCGCCTGTCACATCCATTTGTCGGGAGATGGCATCGCAGATTTACAGGTAGTGGGGGAGGAGCCATCAGTAGCAGACGTCGATGCTTATCTGGATGTCTGTTATTTATAGTGACCGCTTCATAAATGTTTCATGGTTAGAAATGAGTAGTTACAGCCTTGTTGCTTTGAAAGTATTAGTGGGGACTTTCAGTTTGTAAAACGAATGACACCAAGACTCTTTTACCTCGTTTTCTTTGTTCTAAATGGACGAATTTACCAGAAGAACTGTAAACAGTAGGCCTACTACAGCCGATTTGTAGCAGAGGATCAACACACAATTGTGTATTAAGGAATTTTAAAAACACATCCTCCTTAAAAGTAGCCTATTAACTTAATACTTCAAGGCAGGAGCATATCCAACGATGGTCAGCTCTAACATTAAAAAAGGAGAATCACATATGTTCATCAATTTAGAATATAAACAATGTGAAACTATATCCACAGACGGTTATTAAATAAGTGATTAAACAGTGGCATCTCCTTCAACAGTGGCAGTTTACTCACCCTAGTGGATAAAAGGAGAATTGATCGTCGAGGTCCAAACTATCATAAACCTGTTAAATCTACCAAAAGCTAGAATAAAACTATACAAATTCAAATGATAAAAATAGTTACCCACACAATATTTAAATGGAAAACACAGACAACTTGCATTCCAATAAATGTACTCTGTTTTTAATATTGTATAGAAGTATTAACCTTCATGAGGAGAAGACCTAAAGTGTTTCATCCAACTTGAACATGAAATGCTGAAAACGTGAAAAATCCAAGAGGTGTATGTAAATGTGTAAAGTTGACAGCCAACCATGAACCACAAATAAAATATCCCTTTTTTTTTTTAAATCCACTTGACAAAGAGGAACGGTATTGGCAATGCCAGTAGAAAACAAACTGGGACAAACTGTGGTGCAAAGAAAATACCTGCTGTGTAATAAAAGTTGTAGTGTTAATAAATCCAACAATGGATGGTGAGTAGCAAATATGTTTAGCTTGGCACAACATTACTTTTTGGACTGAAATGATGAATGGAAAAAAGACAATGCCACCAGAGAGCAAAATATAACAAGACTGCAGCATCATGTAGGTAAGAAGCAAATGTGCCTCAATTTCTCGATAAATAAGAACATTAATTGGAAAATATCATCCTTCCTATTAACTAAACAACTACATTTGTATAACAAAAGTTCATAACCAACATCTTTGATTAGATAAATTAGATGGCAGGAAAATATAAATATAGAGACGGGAACACAGTGGTCCACTCTTATCTTCACTTCAAGAATAAAGTCTTCATTTTTCATCGATGCATACTTCCTGTGGTCCGACATATTCATGGGACAAAGTGGGATTAAAAGGAGTGCTACTAGATGTAAGGGGAAATAAAACATTCAAGTATTAAATACTAGTGTAAACAAATCTATCTGTAGTACAGTACATCACTATTGTAGTGGGAATATGACATGATCATCAGTGCTCATATTGCTATATGTGAAAAAGCATTGGAGTTAACCATGTTAGCTGTACCGATTCACTGTGTACCCCATAATAAAAAACACCCCTTCTCTTCTGCTCGGAGTGACGTGCAGTGACAGGCGAGACTACGGTGCTCCACCTGGAATCCACAGTACTTTACTCTGCTCCTGCTCCACGATGGTCAGGACCTGAGTGCAAATGTAGGAGACGCTGCCTCCTTGGACAACGCCTGCAACACAGTGAGGAGGGGGGGGAGATTTACATGAGAATTGTTAGGCATTTCTGTCATATTAGGTTTTAACTTAGCTTTGTGTATATGAACTTCTAGCACTGCACCTAGCAATTGTTATTGTATATCAAGTAATTATTATATTGAATTACATCTGCCACCATCTTCCTTGCAAAACCTGGCACCTACATTAGGAAATACCGAGAATTTTTAGAAATGTAGTCTTCAGCTTATAGCCTCAGGCAGAAATGGGGCAACACTTCTTTACACACCCAGAGTCTTTTTATATTATAGCTCGAACTGATGCTGCCTAAAGTGTTGTCTCTTGAGGCAATGCCTCAGATTTCAGACTCAGCTCTCTCTGGAGCCATATAAGGCTTTATACAACTTATTTCGCATAAACAGTCCCCAAGACTTTCATGTGTAAACAAATGTAAGTTCCTTTTAAATCCGAAGGCTGTAAAATGTCATATCATTGTGAGGAATTCAATGTTTGAATTGCATTAAGACAATGATTACATTTAATATATAATAACAATATCAGATCTATAAAAAAAAAAAAGTATGTTCTCATGGAGAAACAAGACTGAGTAGCAAATGTATTTCAGTGCTGGACATCTTGCAGCTCCTTCACACAACAAGATACTTAGATTTATTACAGGAGACAATTACAGCGCTGGTTGTTGTGGCTCATGTGCAGAGTTCTGAAGGCGACCTCTTGCTGTTGGAAAGGATTGGCAGCAGTATGTGTTCATTTCCAAAGTTCGCTATAAATCTCCTCCTTCCATAGAGTCATTAATCAGCCGGACAGTCGGTGTGTCAGACTGGCTGCTGCTCCAGATTCCAAAACTTTATCTCATAAAAAGACCAGAGATACTGTGCTCCAAAAACCTCCAGTGCTGCTGGACACTCACATGTGTTCAACTAGACCAGTGGTTCTCAAAGTGGGGGACACTCACATGTGTTCAACTAGACCAGAGGCATGCGGGGGGGGGGGCGAGAGACCAGGAGGAAAAATGGTTATTTAAATAAAAAAAATAAAAAATTAAAAGAATATCATAATTTGAAAGATTATTGATTCGAAAATAATATGATGCAGTACTATTACGTCTGGGTCAGTGGCGGTGCTAGGGGGTGGCTACTTGGGCTCAAGCCCCGCATGTTTTCTGAAAAGCCCTGGATGTTTTCTGAAAAGCCCCGGATGTTTCACTTAAAAACGTCTCGGGAGTAATGTGCAGTACCGGAGTCCACCAGAGAGGCAGCCACTGTGGGACATTAGCCTGCGTACTGCGTAGCCTGCCCTGAAGAAGAAGTGATCCTTCCTAGTGCCTGACAAGTTTTAAGCCAATAGCCTATACAGTTATGGATATTAGAAAGTTATTGTCATCGAAGCAGGCGCCACAAGCTGCAGCAGCAGCAACAGCAGTATCAGCAGCTGACAACAATGTCATCACCAGCAGTCAAGAAATGGATGATGTTTCAGGTTTGTGAATCTAATGGTGATATCTGCACTCTGGCTGACTGAGTAAGAAGTGAAAAAGAGTGATGTAATGTTATAGCTAGTAAACATGGAGTAACCACACTAAGTATACCCTTATATGTTAGTATGTATACAGAACTAAATGACTACAAATTATTCTAAGATGTAACGTTAACCCTTCATACATCAGTCTACTTTTAAGACACTAAAATAACGTATTCAAATTTGTATTTTGTTTTCGCGCATGGAATTATACCGGCTCTCGTTTCAGTACACATAACAACAGAACTGACAGGCAACCCTCTGAATCAGACTCCGATTGGCTGTGACTGCATCCACTCAGAGTGTCCGATTCAGAAACGTGACTCTTACACTCTTTACGTCACAAACAAAGATGGTGGATGAGAATAGAGCGAGAGAGAGAGCGCACCGGTACTGGAGATCGTTGTTGTTAGCTTCTGGTGCTAGCGAGCTACGCTAACAGATATAAGAAGAATAAATGAAAAACAGGTATGAAATAGTATATGACAGTAAAAAAAGAATAAAGTTTAAAAGGGTGATTTGTAAAATATCCATAAAGAAAAAGTAAATCCGTTTACAGTTCTGTTTCATATGAGTGTTGAGAGATGTATCCATCGATCTCTTCATTTTGCTCTCAAAGTGCACCAGATTGATACATTTAACTTCAATATTTAAAAATAAATCTTCCCGGGGGAGCTTGCCCCCGGACCCCCCTATGTGAGGTCCACACACATCACCTGTAAAAATAGCACTTGACCCCTGCTTACACCTATATGCCGTGAGCTGATTATCGAGCCTTCATTGTAACAGTCACACTCTGTATATGCGTGGGGATTGTTGCAGTAGAAAATTCCACTGTAGCGACCCGGTACATTAATGGGAAACCCTAAATGTTTGAGCACCCTCTATGAAACGTCAAGCTACCCCACAGCACCCCCAAAAGAAATCTCTGGCGCTGCCACTGAGCCTGACTATTTGTGTTGGGGGTCCCGACTTTTTTTTTTCTCCAAAGGGGGGGCCTGACAGAAAAAGTTTGAGAACCACTGAACTAGACCATCATAAATAACTTTATTTTTCATTCATAACTTTAACTGGGTTTTTAGGTCATTTGCAAATGTTGTCTTTTTTTTGTTGGTAAAAAACACCCTTGCAATGTAACTGACTCCACCATTTAAAAAGGGCCATTTCACCTTCATTTTTTTTGGTTTTGGAGGTCTGGTGCTGATATTTCTGTTGCCACAGCATAAAATGGAGGCATTTTATTCTTCTTTTGTATCACTTAAATTATTCAGAAAATTCAAATGTAATAATCTGCTGTGACATAGGGGTTACAAAGATGAACTTGTATTTACACACTGGTGTTCTGTCCTGCAATCACACTTAAATTAGGTGTTGTTATTACCATTATTCCTGCATCCATGCCATTTATAGCCTTAAAAAGGGATAACAAGTTATTTCCACAAACCTGTGAAGAAGCGGCTGTACTCCTGCTCTATTTTCTGTGCCGCCTCAAACTGCTCCTTGGAATGTTTCTGTGAGAGTTTATCCCGCAGGTACAGAGGGTCCTTCTGCTCTCTGAGGAGACAACATCAGCACCTGTCAGCATCCTCAACTATCACTTCACACTTCAATCACAGAATCAAAACAAGATGCAATACCAAGGTGTGGGAGGAATCAGCATTTGTCAAAACCAGTACATATTTTTGCAAATAGGTGTTTGCTCTTTTCACTCCTACAAATCTCCCTTTGCATTTATTGTAACGCAACACAAGCCTAAACACATTAGCACCAAGATCTGATCCATGCTAAGTATGTCACTTCATTTATTATGCGCACTGCAACAACCTTAAAGTGTAACTGCAGGATATGACTACTGCATACTCCGGTACTATGCTTGGATCATGTAGGTTAAAATATTATATTGTTTTAGGATCATCTGAATAATAAGTGTATATACGGATTTTAAGCACGTCAATGAATGAGATCTACATATGAGAATAAGTGAAGAATAACTACCCTAACAAGCTTACAGTATAAGTGCTTAATCATATTTAAGTAAAACATCTTGTCAAATTAAAAATACCATTTGATTAAGTAAAACTGCACTGGGCCAAAATTACCATAGATATTGTATAAAAGGGAAATCCTGCATGATTAAGCATACAGAGCTTTGATGAGACCTATATGGCAAAGTCTTCCACTGCACTGGTTCACTCCATATCCCCATAGTCTTAAGATACGTCATGTGGCTTCTCAGTCTCCAGTCTATATCCAGCGGGAGCCCCTGACCGAAGCTAAAAACCCACTCCCATCTCTCCCGGGCGTGTTCATCAACATATTGGTCTGCCGGTGCCTCCCAGAGGATAGAAACACATACAAAAGCCTGAGTTCTGTCAGTCTCTGCAGCAGGCAGGCAGTGGGAGGTGTGTTTGTGGCGTCTGCTACGGGCGGGGGAGGAGAGTGTTTTAGCCGCCCACGCCACAGAGCGGAGCCACAGGACCTGTGAGCTCTCCCTGGACAGCTGGCACTCAGCTGATGACAACGAAAGCTAAGCAGGAATCAATCTCTACCATGTTCGCCCGCTGCACCACCGTGGGTGTGTACACGTGTGGCAGGGGAAGCCTGTTTCTGCCAGACCTGAATGCATCTTTATGTGTGTGTGTTTGCATGTGTATGAAGTACCGTGCAGAGGGTTCAGGAGATTTAATCTTGCCATGCGATTACAAATGGAAAAAAGCAGAGGGTATCTTTGAAATATCACAATCATCCCATCAAAACCTCAGCGGGCTGTGGGATCTGAACTAATGACACTGATTCAATCAGATTGATCAATGAGACTGTGTTGCATCTGCAGGATAAATATGATTATGAAAGCAAGAGGACGACCACTGCTGAGTTACATTTCCTGAGTTTCTGTAAAGATAGAAAATGAAGTGAAACATTTTATTTGTAATAACTTGCAACCACATGAGATATGAGTTTAGAAATATATAGATAATAGAAAAAAAGCTTTGTCGTTCTAAGAAACAGTCTTATACGTAAACATTTTGATGATAAAGCATGTTGGAAAGTCGACATTAATCTAAAAATATCACATAAAGCCTGAATTTCTATAAAATCCATTTTCCAAAAACAAAATATTCTCATAAATAGCCTCCAGAAAAAAAACAACCTTGGATGAATGATTCTCTCAGTGCGTCGTTGAAGGATCTGAACTTTAAACTGGAAACGGGTAAACAGCAGCAGCATCAAAGCAAAGGCACGCGTGACATGTCTCGGAACAAGAAAGCCAAAAGCAACGGAAACAAACATGAATATATAGAATCATGGGATTACTCACTTTATCTGCTTGGCATTTTTGTAGCGAATGAATATGACGATTGGGTAGATGTGAACGCTGTGAAGACGCTCGATGGCGTGAGGGACAATGTCAAGTAAACAGTGACAGTCCTATGAGAGAGAAAATTAAAGCAAAAAACTGCATGAGAAATGGAGGGGGGGGGGTGAATCTGTTTCTCTTTCTTAACAAGGGTTTCTTATAAGTAACATCCAACATTAGGTTGCACTTTTATTTATCAAAGTTCATTTGGACTAATCAAAAACCATTGTAGACAAATAAATCTGAATATTGAAGCACACATTTAGATTGACATACACTAAGCTTCCATCTGCAGCCTATAGTTTGAAGACAGCGGCACTGATTTGATCCACAGTTAGATGAATGTACCTTCTCCGTTATCTCTTTTATTGATGCTACCGTTGTCACATCGAAATGGCCACTCCTCCGTTTGTAGTCGATGAAAACACAATCCTTTACTCCGCGCTCTATCGCCTGCTGAGATGCCTTCATGATCTCTGGAAGTGGAGAAAAATCAAATTGAAAAAAGGTAATATTCCACTCTGATTTCTTCGTGCCTTACATCAATTTAATAATATTTACATGTTCTAAAAGTAGTAGTGAAATCCCACTCTGCAGATCATCGATGATATAAACCGGATGAAAACCCAAAATCCTTCATGAATAAATAAACTCTAATAACAGATTACCCACCAGGCAGACAGCGACAGAACTGAGCAGGAGCCTCCTTCACCAACATGTCCTTACTGGACTCCACTAACGGACCCAGGATCAGCACGGGTCTGGGGAAAGAGCACTCCACCCTCTGAACCCGCTGGTACATCAGACTCACTCCTTCTGGGCAGGATACAAAACAATTCATTACAAAATACTCACGACTGCATAGAGATACAGCTGCCATTGTTATGATCTCAGCTAAACATTTATGTACCTTGGGAAATGTTGTGTTAACCCAGCATGCTTTTTAATAAACATTCATATCTGAGAACTACATTTTGAGTTAAAACACATGGTATAATATTTTTTAAAGTCATGGTGTACTAGGTCGAAAATATCAGAAAAACCACATAGTATCCAGAAAATATTTGCATTGCATTCCGCTTCCAGGTCAGTCGGTCTGGTCCAAAGCCTCACTTTGAAACAACTTTTTAAGTGCTTTCTAACCTTCTGTGATGGGTAAAGAATCTGTGCTTATTGCGTCCAGAACCATCAGCTCCTTCCCGTCCTTGGATCCGCTGCGTTTGTGCTTCAGCCTGCGGCGGAAGAAGGATCTCCGTGCTGCGGCCGACAGAGACTTGTTGGTGCCGTTATCGTCTTTCATATCGGCCATGCCGTGCCTCTTGTAGAAATCCTGGTCCATCCTTATTGAGATATAGAAGCACATTTAACTCAACTGCAGTCACTCCCCTCCTCATGACCGTAACGCGTGGTGAACAAAGTGCTCATTGACATAACAACAAAGGATCAGATAACTCCAAACTCCAGTCTAGAAAGTAGTATTAAATGAAGTCTAATGATATAAGAAAAGTAAACCAAAGGCTGGACTTACATGTATTTACTTGGGATCTGCCCCTTTACGAGCTTCTGTGCATTTTCGTCCAGTTGCCAGGCCATCCAGTAGCCAAAATTACCATTTGGTAGCGTATCTTCAACATAGAGGATGTCATCTTTCTTAAAGCTCAGTTCCTGCTCTGCCTCTGCCACCCTCTCATAAAGTGCTCTGACGAGAGACGAACAACGGAGCAGTTATGGTGAGTACATTTGTCTGAGCTTTGAACAAAGGCATAAGAGATTGAAAGACACTTTCACAGAAGATTTTGAACAGAGAATAGCTTACAAGATGTTGCCCTTATGTCTGAAACTTGATTTGCTCCAAGTTTAAATTGACTGATAAAAAGTGGTTTTTACCTTGTGAAAAATCCATCTCCCGGGGCCTCTTTGATCGCAGAGAGGTTGTCCACACAGTTCTGGACCTTGAATGTGATTGTTTCAGCTGGTTTTAACATTTCCAGGTAAGCCTCCTCTTTACTTTTGTTCTTCATGCTGATGCCATTGTACTGTTTGAAAACATCAATTATATAATTGACAAAAGAACACTAGGCTGCCAACACAGAATGACTCATCATTTTCAGTAAAAAGCAATACAAACAATGCACCGGAACATTTATGGAATATAATACCTCACACACACTTATGTGAAATCACATCTGCCAAACATAGAGGAGATCTTGAACTTGAAATGCATAACTGTCGAGTGCTTTTGTCAGGTCACAGTGAATCCTGTCATCATTTCAAGGTCTGGCATTGAAGTAGTTACTTTGGATGAAACTATGAGTCGCTCGGTAGAAAGCCGCTCAGAATGTGGATGCAAATAGGAAAAATTAAGCTTCTTTGTTTTCACTTTCAACAACATTTATATTTAGCATGTGTGTTGTTTCTTGTACTGCATTGTCCCCTTTCTCCTCATCATATAATTATGGAGTCTTCTTTTGTTATTGATGTGTTTTAGAAAAGGAAGGAAAGAAAGTGATTGGCTCGGCAATAGCACAAGCAAATAAACAAAAAACAAACAACAGGGTGTACTCATTCAGTGAGACCGCGGACTGTGAGGTTTTCAAATGTCTAGGTGTGTCATTGGAAGCCCGTTCTGTCCTGTGAATCATTTTTACTGTGCACATGACTTCCTTAATTAATTAAAGTGATTTAATTTCAAGTACCTCGAGTATCAAGTCTCCAGGCAGCAGGCCATCAGGACACTTAGCAGGGCTGTCATCATCCAGACTCTCCACAAAGACGCCGTAAAGGTTTCCTCCACAGACCTGAACTCCCATCTCCACCTGGATCCTCTTCAGCCTCACCAGCCGAGGCTCGGCAGCCCGCCACGTACCGGAACCAGGAAGCCTGAAGAAAAAACGTTCAGTCAGTCAAGTTTTTAATTATTATTTTTTTCACTCTAACACCACCAACATTTATACCAATAGCTTAAAGTCTGTATTTATGGCTCCATTGACATTTTTATTGAACAGGAAAAAAAACAAATAGTGAAATACAAACTGGATATGACAAATGTGGGACAGAATACACTTGACAAGAAAAAGCAGTTTTGGTGGCAACACAAATATGTCCCAGTCCTACCTGAAGGAGCTTTGTGGGCTGGTGGCGGGAGTGGTTTGTTTGGACGGCGGCGTCATGGTGCCTTCGTCCTGCTCACTCAGTGTGTCGACGATGGAGTGATTGTCGGGGGTGGTGGCGCCGCTGTCCTGGGGGGTCGGCTGGTTGCTGATGGACTCCATACGAGAACTACGGACAACAGGAGTCAAAGTCTTTTTTACTCTGAGCAAAAGGTAATAAAATAGAAGATATTCATTGAGTTTCTGATATAAGATGATGATCTAAAAGACAGTAGTCAAACCCCCCTGTCAGACCCCCTTTTCTGATGGCTAACTGAAAAGTTATCTATGCCATCTTCAAAGTTTGAAGACTCTGTTGACAAACACTGCAATTCTACCACTGCCTACATCTGTTAGTTTGTTGAAATACTCTAGATTCAGGGTTCAATTAAACTGATATTTACATTTTTTAGGTGGCTAAAACATGGTTCACTGATGCACTAATAACAGCAGTCTCTCTGCCCTCCTGTTTGTTTCTCAGAACTTTACTGCAGGTTTTACACTGACTGATGCATAAGTATCTCATAAAACCCCATTTCAAACTATCCTTTTAAAAGAGAAGACACACAAGCTGTTGCATACATTATGTGAAGAATGTTGTTTTGAATATTTACTCTCCATTTAGCGCTTGCATTTCTCACTTGATCTTGTTTGATTCGATTTTTTTATTTGGCCCTGCAGTGTGTTATATGAATGTTTGCATTTTTATAATATCATGTTTGCTGTTGACACATTGGAACGTGTTCATGTATTCACTGTTTGAATAGTACCATAAATATTCCATGTATGTTCTCACATTATACTGACACAACTGGCACTGTGCACACCAGAATGGTTGAATGAATATGGAACGAAAATGTATGAGTCATAAGTTATCCGTCTAATGTATTGCTGTGGCGTTCCTGCCTCCTCGCCTTCTTACCCTGAACGAGAGTGGTTGCCCAGCTGAAACATGTGAGGATTATACTGAGCCAAGATGGTGACTGTGTCGCACTGCTGCCCGATCACAAGCCTCGCCTGCTGCTCGTTGGCATTGCGAAGGTTGATTCCATTGAACTGGAAGAAACAGAGATTCATCAGACACAGAAAACAACAGCTAAATATAAAGTTGTAGTGCAGTGGCTGCTTTACCTCAAGGAGTTGGTCTCCGTACTCCAAGCGAGCTTGATGTGCGATGCTGCCTGCTGTCACTTTGGACACAAACACCCCCCCGTTATCTCCACTCACTATGGAGATCCCCAGAGGTTCTGCTCCCTTCTGAACAGTCACATTGCGCGGCTCCTCCAAGTACGGCCTTGAGGGGGGAAAATAGAAGTGTCATGTTCTGACACCTCTGGGAAACTATTCCTGGCAGGATGCAACAAGCAACTCTAAATGATATGAAGATAATATCATTTAAACTGCAAGTCCACAGGAGCAGCTGTAATTTAACTTTTCAATGAAATGTAGCTCTCTGAACTGTGTTTTACTTTAAAGCAAAGATGCATTGCGAACATCGAGGTTAAAAAAAGACTCAATAGGATATGTGTGCGACTTGTGCATTTCAGAATCCAACTCTTGTCATGCAATCATACAAAAGTCAACAGCATTCTGAATAAATAAGCAGGGAAAAGACGAGGACTTAAGGGATACAGATCCATTAGCTTTTTGTTATGGCTATTAAATTCTAGCATCACTGACGCAACATTAGATATCTGCAGTGTGTACACAGAAGGTCTTGATATCTGTGCTTTAACAGCCTTACAGGTAGTGCATATACTGTATGTGCTGCAAGCAGGACAAACCTCAAGCTTCTTAAAGAGAGGAACTTGGGCTGAACTGCCAGTGGAAGTCTGACAGAGAGAGTGTTAGAAGAAGCCAATCTGAGAAGGAAACGGAGAGAGAATAATCACCCAAAGAAGGAGAGGAGTATTTCAGGTTATAATGAACAGATGCAAAGGGGAAAAGAGATGAGAACATAATGATAGATGGTGAGTAGGAGTTCTAATGATATGAGGATGGAGCCTCACAGCATGGAGCACTTTATCACAATGAAGCAGACGGAGGTACAGACAAATGGTGGAAAACACGTCGTGTTCCGCTGAACGATCGCAGCGTAACGACCCGGACGAGGGGCCTACCTACCCTTCCTTCTGCCTGTCACCAGCTGGAGCGGGGCTGACTGATATCCTGGGCTGGGTGGAGATGGAGCTCTGCGATTGGCTGCTGATGAAAGACGATGTCTCCAGGTTGACAGGGGACATTGGAGGCGTTGGGCTGCTACACTCTGAATGTGAGAGGGAGCCTGGGGTGCCAGAGGAGAAAAGTATGAATTCAGACTTGTTGTTTACGCCAGTGACACTCGTTTTTAAATGATGGAGCTTCATGACTAAACCGTACCTCTTTCAGAACCAGTGGAGCGGGGATAGCGAGTTGGAGGGATTTGTCTGCGTTCTGTCCTGAACTGGAAAGTATTGAAGGAGCCTAAAGACCAGAAACAGAGGACAGTTGATAAAAGCTTACTAAAATCCACAGGGAGAAAAAACAACCCCACTTGCCTATTTAGTTAACAAGCCACGCAGTTACAGGGTTACACCCAGGATATGACTTATTGATGTTGGGGATCTGTTTTTTCCAAAGTTGCGCCAGACTGCTCTGATAAATTACTTCAATGATGCTCTTTGATGTGGCCGATCAGTCCCCGTCATCTCCTTCGCTGAGTCACTGTGATCCATCTCGTGGTCAAATAAGTTGCTAAATGAGGTCTAACACTATTGTAACAGTTTCCCTGAAAGCCACATACATTTGTTTCCGTTTCGAAAATGACAGTTCATTCACAGACATTATTATACAAGATATGATTTGCCGAAATGTGGGACTTCATGCATACTCAGTCTGGCGCTGGATGGCAGGGAGTTTGTGCTGTGCGCTGGTTGGCTGACGCTCGTTTCGGTCGAGTCCCCAGTGCGCTTGTGGCTGAGGTCCAGGCTGTGGCGAACCTGATGCTGGGGGCTAAAGGTGTAGAAAAAGGCCTCGGTCAGTTCCCCTGGGGTCAATCGTTCAACCCGGAGCAAGATGTTATTTGATACATGCCATCTGTTCATGAGATCTGTGATTGGGTAAACGCTGTGGAAAAAAAATCCTAAGACTGCAACCAATGATTACTTTCAGTATCAAACACTCAAAGAAATCTATCAAATAAAATGTCAGAAAAATCACAAGCTCCCGGATCCCAAAG
Source organism: Pseudochaenichthys georgianus (assembly GCF_902827115.2). Taxonomy (NCBI): domain Eukaryota; kingdom Metazoa; phylum Chordata; class Actinopteri; order Perciformes; family Channichthyidae; genus Pseudochaenichthys; species Pseudochaenichthys georgianus. Next base: position 16,863,846 of record NC_047521.1, on the reverse strand, counting down.
TAACATCCACAAGTGTCCTGTTTTTGGTCTCAAGATATCATTTATTAATAATAATAATAATAATAATAATAATAAACAGAGAAAACAGAACAAGTTGTGGTATGTCAATAAGAGTAGGGATATCATGAGATCTTCCGACTGTGACAAGTTGAAACATTTGCTGTGAAAAAAGGGCCTATTTCTTTAAACAAAGAACAACGAGGAGATGTTAACACCTTGTGTGTGGATGTAGGTGGACTCCCGAGCTGGGGGCTGGAGGAGGGTTGTTGTTCTGGATCTCATGGCTCCAAGCAGTGTACACCGGGTTCTTTATCACAGCCGTCACAGCTGGACAGGGGGCTAAACCTCGTTGTGCTGGATCTGGAGGAACACACAGAACACGATCACGATGTCTGACTCGATACAGATGTCATTGAGAAGAAACCGGTACATTTCCATTCCTACCTCTCCCGTTTATGTGCGTCTTCTATCTAGCATGAACAAAAGATAAATGCAAGGACGAGTTTCCTAGGTGCAAAAGCAAATCAAAACATTGAAGTTGTTCAGGAGACTTACATGATGGGACGCTGCCGTAGCTGGGGGGTGCAAAGGGCATGCTGTACCGATTAGTTCGCCTGGGAGAGAAGCGCAACAAGTCTATTGGCTCTGGAGAGTGCTCGTCGTTAGAGAAACTCTGCATCTGCAAGAAACAATCAAGCAGGGACAAGTCTGTAACATGTAGAAAACACACATCAACAATAATATCAGAACAGGTAAGAGCAGTGTCTTAGCTACCTGCATGGGAAGAGGGATGTGTAATGGAGTAACTCTTGGCCGCAGTGCAGGCGCCGATTTTGGCCGGTACCTCCTCTTCTGCCGCTCCTCTGCTCGGCGACGACTCCCTTCGTTGTCAGGAGTTTTTTTGGCGCCGCTCGCGGTCTCTCCTGGAGAAGCGTTGGTGTAGTAGAGCTGGTTCCCTGCCTCCCCCCCGTCCTGTGGACGTGTAGCTTGGGCTGGGGATTCAGGTGGAGTGGCAGTGGTGATGGTGGAGTCTGACGCCGAGCTGTTCTGCTGGCGATGTTTGAACCTGAACGAGTCGCTCCTGGCTGGCGGGGTGGGAGGGGCCTCAGATATCGAGCTCTGCGGGGAGTGCTTGGGTATCTGAGAAAGAGACGTGTAGTCCAGTTTTGGGGACGGCTCGGGTCTCCTGAAACCCTGCACATCGAAGATGGACTTCCGTTGTTTGACTTTTTTGTAGATGGAGAGCTGGGCACATTCAGTAATAGAAGCTACCGCGATGACTTTAGGCCACGTGCCTCCGCTGGGCTTCCCTGCTGAGCTCTGCACTCGGTCCACAGCCGTCTGAGGAGAGCTGCAGTCGGAGGGCACGGGGGTGAAGGTGAAGGGGCGATGGTGGAGCTCCGGCCTCCTGTAGCAGAAGTCTGGGTGGGGCTCTGAGGGATTGTGGGAGCTGGAAAGGGAGCGGGAGTGCACAGAGCTGCTGGGAAAAGGCTTCTGGAGGCAGTGAGAGCTGCTATCGCTACTGTCTGGAGAGTCACATGCATCCTTACACACTTCATCCCCTCTGCTGCCCAAGTCACAGCTGCACATGTCTGTCTGTGTGGAGCAGTTGTGCTTAGAGCAGTTGTGCTTGGAGTTCCTGCAGGTCCTGGCGTGGATCTCACAGGACTGGAGACGAGAAATCTTTTCTGAGTCTCTCAAACCTTCAAATAAACTCTGGCCGGAACAGCTCTGTGGGAGGAACTGTGGAGGAGGGGAGGTCAATAAACACTTATCTCATTATACTTGTTTTTTCAGTGGCAAAACATATATACTGTAAACAAGTGTGAGTGCAAGTGTATGTGGGTCTGAGAGCTTCACCTTCATGAGGGAGATGCTGAGAAAATCACGGCAGTTTCTCAGCAGAGTCTCACATTCAGAGAGCGACTTGTTATCAAGTGCAATGCCATTGATCTGCAGTGGATGAACAAAATAAAGTTAGAACAACTCCAGTTTACCAAGTATGTCTTCCTCCAATTAAAATGAGAGATGAAAGCACACATAGTATATGCGTTTCATTATTGAGTGTGCTGCTGATGAACATTCAAATTTGATACACAGCAAAATAATTGTATTCTCCATGATTTGACACGAGATAAAACTTTGGTGCAGATTTGATTTACAGAAATACACACCGAATTGCCTTGTAGCACACGCATATTAATAAACATACATTTCCTGTCACCAAACTGCCAAGACTACATTCTTTGAAGGTCATTTCATGGTGTGCCCTTCAAAGTTTGACTTTTTTGTAGGTTAATTAATTGAGACATTAAACACGAGTGTGGTCAGTAGATGGCACTAAAAGCCAACATCTCAAAACCTGTCTAATGCCATCAAATCATCATCATGAATAATTCATATATTTTCTGTACAGCATACTCACAGCTGAGAGTCTATCCCCGACAGTAAGAGCGCAGTCTCTGGCAGCTGGACTGCTTGGGGCCAAAGTGGCAACAAACACTCCACTTTCCAGACCTATGCCGCTGTCTGAGAGGTTAGACGGAGGAAAAATAAATAAATCATATTACATGTTATGTGTCCATCTTTCTAAAAAGTAAAACAAAAACAACAGCAGTATGAAAATGGGGAGGTTTACTTAATAATTAGTCGTTTATTTTACCTTTGTTTCCTGCCAGGTTTATCTGGATTGGAGTGATGATCCGTCCTCCCAGACTCTTCCTTCTGCGGACCACCATATTAATCACTCCCTCGCCGCTCACCACCACTTTAATCACTTGCTTCCTATCTTTATTGGTCAGGTCCACGTCATTTATTTTCAACAACCAATCGTTCACCCTGCACAGACAGATCCAGAGCAATGGTTGAATTATTAAATCCTCAAAATAAAAACAAGGACACTAAATGCAATACGGGATAATAAATATTTTATTACGATAAACGAAGAAACATTTTAACGCTTAAAAATGTGCTTTAATTACCAAGTTGAGACATTTACCTTAATCTTCCTTCAGCCATACTTCCTTTATCCACCTTACTGACAAATATGCCACAATCTCCTGGTAAATAAGGATCATTCACCCCTTCAGCAATATCAAACCCAAGTGCTTTCAAATCCATGTCCTGAATAAGAAAGAAAAAAAGCATAGATTGAGAGCATTACAATTTGGTTCACAGAAAGTTAAATTATTTTATATAAATGTTAAGATGATAACAACATTCACACTCTTACTCTGTGCTTTTCAAATTCTACAACTTCCGTCTCCCACTCCATCGAGTCTGTGTCGATGGCTGAATCATGTGAACTGTGAGCCATCAGCTGACGAAACCTCGCTTCCTTTTCCAACTGATCTTCCATCTTTTCCCTGCAGGACACACAACACGTGTAGCTCTTAAGTAAGTACAGTCACCGATAGGAGTTCTTTTGCTCAGTCAGTGACACACTTCCTCCACCAGGGGGCACAATAGATCTTGGATGAGATCATTCTGGATCCCCAAAACGCAAGGAGCACAGACTCCGACACAAAATAAACTAAGTGAATCACATTCAAGGTTTGAACCTAAAAATAGGGCGGAACATGAGATAAGTCTGTCAAATAGTTGTAAAGGAGCGTGGAGGTATCATGACTCACTTTAGTTCTTTGAGTTCCCGCGCAGCGTCGTTCTTCTGCTTCCTGGTGTCATCCAGATTCCTCAGAGCGTCTGCCAGATCACTCACAGCTCGGTCCCGCTCGCGCCTCAGGTTGTCACACAGTGTGCTGATGACAGATTCACAAATGTTCACACAAATCGGCGACAGACAAAGTGTAAACAAATACATTTTCATCCAAGCCTCTCTTCGCCAACATGTAACGTAAACAAGACATATTTCCACATAATCAAACCGACGGCTTCTGAACCCACTCCTCACCGTATGCTCTCCCTCTCTGCCACTATCTTGTCCCTCTCCTGAAATGCCCAGTCTCGTCGGCACTTGGCTACCTCGGCCTCCTGCACGGCCTCCTTCAGCTCCTGAGAGATGGCCTCGTACTGCTTCCTCAGAATATCGATCTCCTTGTTGGATCGTTCCATGTCCAGAGTGGCAGAGTCTTCCTTCTGGAGAGTGTAAAAAAATGTCAAGGTGATTGAGGCAAATGTCAAGGTGATTTTGGTACTTTAGACACAACTCAAAAGAAGGATATTTATATTTATGAGAAACTCGAGGCTGTGTTCAATCCGACATTAGCACTTGGAACTAGGAAATGCAGCGTTCCAATTCATTTAAATGAGACAACAGGCCTGGCTCCGCAGGGGTTCTTAAGCACAGGCTCCAGTACAAAAAGAAAAAACAAGAGTTGTCTGGTGGGAAAAAAGGAAGCTGGCTCAACTTTTGCTGCAACATCCGCCAGCAACTCATGGCACATCAAATACATGCAAACACACTCTCCTGGTGGATAATTTATAAAGTGAATGTTGCAATTTTTCTTTGAAGTGTTCAAAACATCTGCTGTAAGCCTTCAAAGATTAAATTCATCATCATGTTTACCCATAAACACCTCAAATAAACTGATGTGAGCTAAAACGCAACCCCCCCCCCCGCCTCCCACACTAGAAAGATTGCTTGAGGTGTAACAGTCATAGATTGGATTAGCTACTGTGGTTTAAAGTAGGTCAAATATAGTATAATGAGTGTGAGTCTCACTCGGAGTCTGCTGGTGTATGTGTAGTACATGTTCTCTCTGTAAATAACTGTGCAGCAGAGAGACTGCCAAACATAGTGAGGGCATTAATTAAGTCCATAGCTAAATTAATTCCATAAGACCTTACTGTACTGTTGTTTGGCTTAATTATCCCTTTCTGATGCAGTGCAGTTCTCTTGTGCACTGCAAAGTCTGAGAGCCTTTTCACTGTAATTGCTGCTAATTTCCTAATGCAGGAGTCTCCGGACCTTCATTTCCATTCATCTGACAGACCCCTTTGAAACAAACTGTGATGGGTGAAAATCAATGTGTGGAAACATGCCAGCTCCTAAATAAACATTTACTATTACTTTACGGGATGGGATGAAGGGATTATTGTTGGGGGAATAAATCAATCCCTCCATTTGTAATGATAAATCTCCCGTCTGTCTGGCTACCTGTCTGGCCTGGTAATACTCTCGCAGCAGCTGGTCCCTCTGGATGATGGCCTCCGTCCTCTCCTTGCGGGCCACGTCCCTCTCCTCTCGTACCGTCTCCATGTCCTTGCAGGCTTGGCTCAGCTCTTTCTGGGCCTCGGCCTTGTCCTTCACCTCGTGGCAGTATTTCTCCAGCAGCTCGTTCTTCTCACAGATGGCCCGGTCCCTGTCCACCAGCGCTGAGGCCAGCTCCTTCATATCACACAAATAGAATAAGATGGAGATCAAACGAGTAAAACATTTATATTTTGTGCTCATCTTTTATTTAGATTTCTAAGGTTTTTCTTATAAATATGATTTATTTTGGTATTCACTCTCTGACTTGTCTGTTCCTACTTAGGATTGTTTCTTGGGCAGCTGTAACACTGAAATCTCCCGCTTTGGAATCAATAAAATATAATCTTATCTCATCTCACTGAACAAATTGTGCTACCACTACAAGCTTCCTATAGGGGGGAAAGTGAAGGGTACCAAAGACTATTTTCCCTCTTGAAGCACATCCCTTTTCGCTTTTTAAAAAACTTCAATGTGTGTCGTCCTTTTAATACCAGTGTTGACACTATTGCTTTTACGGGTTAAATAAGCTCTGGGTGTTGCTTATTAAATTAAAAATGATAGCAGCTGTAAAGAGCTTAACTACAGTGGATTGGGACACACACATAATGCAATAAGTCATTCTTTGTCAATATTTTGACAAACACAGCATTACCATTTTAAGTTTGAATCACACATTATATTAATTACTTTTACAGATCAACAAATCCATGATCCAAACAGTAACTGCTCTCCCAGTCTCTAATTTAAAATAACCTCCAACTTTTAGAAAATATATTTATTTTTTAAAGTATACCCTTAAAGGAGCCCTTGATCCAGCTGTTACCTGTCTGAGAGCCTCCAGCTCCTCGCTGGCCACCCGTCTCTCTGAGGAAGTGTTCTTCAGCTTGGCCTCTGCCATCTCCAGGCCGGTCTGAAGCCTGTCCACCTCTTTGATCACCTGATCCCGCTCGCTCATGATCAGCCGGTACTCGTTGATCACAGAGTCCCGCTCCTCTTTGTATTTCTCGCCGTCTTTGGCCGCCTTGAGCTGCTGCGTCTTCAGCCGGGTCGCCTCTGACTGCAGCCGCTCCATCTCCCGCTGCAGCTCCTTGTTCTGGGAGGAGGCCTTGGATAGCTCTTGCTGCGTGTTGTCAAACCTGTGGAACAAAAAGAATGCATTGGGTCTTTATTAATTAATCCACAAAAACTAAAACATATCAAATAAAAAAAAAACAGGCAAAAAAAGTGACCACGCTTGCCAACTTAGCATCATAAAGGCAACCATCAAATGGGAACGCGTGTGCCCATCTGCAAAGCTTCAACAGCCTTGGATTAAGAATATTTTAAGCAGTGTGCCGTGTTGACCTTGGCATAACATTCAAGGGGTAAGTTAGAAGTAAAGTATGCTGCGCTTGCTGTTAATCATTAAACATTTTACAGCTGCTCAGTCTGTGCGAGCTTTGTGTGTCCGGTTATATTTCCGGCTTTACCTTCTTATAGAGGAGGAGCACTGCTGCTGATAGTGGATGGCTGCGTCTCTCTGCTTCAGCAGCATGTCCAGCTGCTTCTGCAGCCGGTGGTTCTCCTCCTCGGCCTGATCCAGGCGACTCAGGTCTGCGTTGTGACCCGCCGTGTTATCGTTGTAGCGCTTCCTCAGAGCCTCGTACTCAATCTTCACGGTCTCCAACTTGGTCGCAGTAGTGTCGTAAAGCTTGCTGAGGACATCAGATGACCCCTCTCTCATCACCTGGAAATTACATAATGCAGATGCCTTACTGAGTTAAAAAGGTTAACTACTATATAAATAATGAAACCATAATATATGTTAATAACGTCCAGAAAAATGAACTTAATACTGAATAAACTTGAACTAAAGCAACGCTTCAGCCCATGACTGTGTGTTGAGGTAGTGGACCAGAGCAAGACTTAGAAAGAGAGATTCTGTGAAGCTTGACTTTTAAGGACATCAAACAGAAATGCAACCTTTCACTGCTGCTTCAGAAAAGTACGGTAATACTGCATGCAACTCTCTGCAACGTCTTGGTGCTCTGAATACAAATATAAAAATGGCACTCGGAGAGCACAGGCCTCTGCCAGGACCATGCCATAATGCTGTGTCAATGTGTTTTTTCTATATTTATATTTTACTATGGCGTACAATACAAAGGGCATGTTTTACAAATGAGACAATAGAGTGTGCCGTATGTCACTGGCATCTAACAACTAAACAATAAAAGGTTGTCATTGGACTGACATCACCAAGCTAATTTGACTGGCGTTGAACATGAGTTTCCGTAACGATGACATGGGCTCTGAGGACAATGAGACATGTATCCTGGTTATCAAAAAGCCATGCAAGACATTCCCCATGGTTATGGAAGGTATTTCAAACATGTAATGATCCAACCTTCTGACTGCTGTCAGACAATACGTCCGGCGGTGAAATAGCAAGAGATGCGGGTCAAGTCATTCGTCTAATTTGATAGAATGTTTCGATCGATGCAGACGTGAGAGGTAGAGCTCGTTTGACCCCATTTCTCTGAGTGATGTTGTGGTCTTTGGAGTAATGGTCACCAAGAGAGAATAGATTTCTGTCAGGATGTTAATGATTGAATCTGAAGGGCAGTCAGAGAGTGTGTGCGTACTACAGGATGCGTAGAAAGTTTGCAGATTTCTTTATTCTCATTAGCCGTGTAAGCATACATGTAGATTGCCAGTCCCCGTTGTACCTGCTGGTGCAGCATCCTCATTTCTGCCACCTCCCTCTGGCCGTCGTCGTGCAGCCTCCTCAGCTCCTCGCAGGCCTGCTTCACGTGGTTGTGCTCCCTCACCAGCTGGATGTTGTCCTGTCTCATCGCCTCCAGCTCATCTTTCAGCTGAGCATGCTCGCTGGCCAGACGGCTGTGCAGCGTGCTGAGGAGGAACCACAGCAAGCACCGTTAGACTGTGGGCACTGTCACCCGGGTTTAAAATCACCGTTACAAGCGGAAATACAGCAATGCCTTATGAATCACAGAACCAATACTTAACGAGGGATTCTTTCACATAGGATGTTTTGGATGGATTTTTACTTTAAATTTGAAAAGCGAAAGTTATATCTTCATGTTGCTTCTACAGTCCAAAACCCAACTATTTACAATGATATAAAACAGTGTAAAGCTTCATATAAAACCACAGAGGAGCTGGAATATGCGGCATTGTAGCTTGATAAACTACTCAAAGTATTCACTCATACTCAGACTCTTCTTTTCAGGTCTTGCAACTTCAGATATGCTTATTAAGTTGTTGCCGATATGAACAGGAATCTCAGCTCAGAAGCAATAAAGTCCTGAGAGATGATGGTAGTCTTCGTGTTAAATGACATATTGATCTTAGTACAATGCACTGGTTGGGCATTCATGTGATTTCCAATTCACAGAGGATGTGTTTTCGTGTGAAAGGAGAAGTGCAGAGGCATACGGGACAGTAATAAATAAAGACTGTCTCTGGTGTGCAAACAGGGTCCAGAAGGAGAGGCTTAAAGATGGCAATAATCCTTCATCTGGCTGTTTGCATATGGGGCCAGATGTCGGCTCCCTACACTTTGGGGACAGGATGGCACCGTTAAATCATACAAATGGACCAGTCTCCCCTTCACAGCTTATTTCATGGGACAACAAATGCTGTGTCCGCAGTATTATCCTCATGGCACAGATGCCGTGCCACTCACACAGGGTTCAGATGATGATTACAGAGCATGCTTCGGCATAAACTCTTCAAGGAGGGCAGTATTTATAGAGAAGTCATTTAGGCTCTGCTCTCAACCTTTGGTCCAAAAAGACGACTCAAGATTTATGCTGCTAAGAAGACAATAGAAACAGTCTTTTTCTAAAACAAATCATAAAGATGAAATTAGATTGATGACTGCAAGGATTTTTCAAGGCTTAACTTATCAGCTTTTGGAGTGGTATAAAGGCTTCATCCCTATTACTCTCGCAAAAGTCAAATCTGTTCTATGCAATCTGCTGTGAATGTGTCCGAGGAAGAAATGAATACCAGCTAAAGCCTGCAGGCTGAGCGCACATGCATACAGCACAAAGGCTCCGGCTGTTAAAACATTTACAAACAAAGGCCGTGTCGCAGAGCGTTCCACTCACTGGTAGAAGTCGGCTTTCTTCACAGCCTCCTCGCACCTCTTCAGGGTGGTGCTGTGCTGGTTCTGCAGGGACTGCAGGTCCGCCATGGCTTTCATGCACTGCAGCTTCAGCCGCTCGTAGTCATGACCTGCTTTTGAGTTTGGTCTGTCTCACCAAGACGGGAAAAGGGGACAACATTGTGATGCATTAAAATCTAGATTTAAAACGTCGCATGAGAGAAGCGCGAGTGAGATAAACAACTTCAAAACCTTGTGCTCGTGAAAACACAAGGGAAGAGAGGTCGCATTAAAAGTATGATCACCCCTTGTTTGACAGAATTGAGCATTTTGTTCAACTTTACTTGTTTTTGTTGACGTTTTAAAAAGCACAAAGCAAAATGCCTCTATTCATGGAGTGCCTACGCATGATCAACGCGCTTTCTGTAAATGTTTGTTTTGTAAAACAGGCAGTAAAGTGCACGAGATCAGAACAGTACCTGCAGTCATCGAAGGTGGTTCCAGGTGAAGAGAGCGCCAGACGTTTACGCAGTTCGTCCCTCTCGCGGGTCACATGTCTGAGCTGGAACAGAACCGTCTCCATCTTCTCGTTCACCTGGTGGCTGTCCATGTGAGCGGGCGGAGGGGAGGAGGCTGGACCGGGAGTACCTGCGGGCGTCAGCATGTCACTGGAGGCATGGGCCGTTTACAAAGCTCAAACCACGGGGGCATTAGTGCAGCTCCATCCAATTCTTTTAAAAGCCAACTTTGCTTTATTGTAAACGAGGACTTAACCTCAACATACGAGTACAAATAGAGGCTGGATGAAAAGTGTACAACTGATGTCAAAAAAAACTCTAGTCTGCTTTCCCTTTCTAGTCTTTTAACTGAAAACTAAACGAGGAAGAAAGACTAGTTTAATGGCTCAATAGTCTCAGACTGAACTAACTTGGTCTAAATAGTAACCAATCACAAGGAAGAGCTTTTTACCGCAGCTATTTAAACAATCGTCTGCACGTCCTTACAAGAAACCATATTAATCTCACTGTATTACTTCCATAACATGTATCACATGTTTGCAGCCAAAATCAGTTTAATATGTATCCACCTCATTGTTGTACTCAGTATGTGAATATAATGCAGAACAAATCCCCCAAATGATAGAAGATAAGAGCTCCGTTTCCCTTCTGGTGGCATTGAACAGTCAAATCCTCTTTCCTTCAGAGAGTGAAACAGGCCTGTGAGTGTGTTTGTGCACGTGTGTGTGTTTAGGGGGTAGAGGTTTTCTAAATCCTTCTCACATCTGTGTAATCACTTGCATGCGCTCAGAGTCTAAACAGGCAGCAACCAAAGACTATTACTTGACAAATATTTTCTGAGAAACCATAGAGCCTACTTGTTTCTTTCTTTCCAGGAAGGTCATGCTTTTATTCTTGCCATTTCTCCAGCCGAACCCCGGCACAAGCACCACACTCACTCACCCAAGCTGCTGAGAGAGCTGCTGCTTTCCGAGTCCGACGGCATGGTGGACAGGATGCTGTAAGTGGACCCTGCGAGGAGAACCAAACGTTAAAGTCACTTGTGAGTGTACTCGACCATGTCTGCATTATAGTCAGATTACTATCTCCAGCATTGTATGGTACATCAAGGCCGTGGAGCTTGGGTTACATTTAGGGGCCTTTCCTGAAAAAAGGCCGGCTGGAGACATAATAAGGTGGGACTTTCCCCAACTTGGGATGACGGGCCCGGGGGCTGACAGCAGAGTGTGGCTAATTATCAGTTGGGCAGGGAGCTTGAATACTGACTAGCCCGGGCCCCAAAGAGGCTGCAGCCTTAGAGCCTCTCCTTTTATCTCCTCTGACAACATCACACAGTCCCCCCCCTGTGAAAGCCCCTTCTTTTATAGCCTACAGTGATTCATAATTAACTGTACGGAGAGGACGTCTCAGTACAACACTGAGTATTATGGAGGAGAATACTTTAGATAATTCCGATTGCACTCAGTACAATATCATTGTCATATTTCTTAAACATTTTTAACGAAACCCCAATACGAAAATGTTTATGTTAACTGTTATTGTAAAAAACGAACTGTAAAATAGAAAACTGACAGAAGTATCGTTATCAGATGTTTATAGTAAAGTCTCTGATATCGATATCCGACTCAAAAATCCAATATTGGTCGGGCTACAAATGTTTAACGACATACACATGGTGGTTAATGGTTTAAATCTGTATGTAAGCAAACATTACAATCCATCACAAATTACAAGGGCTCCAAGTAAAGTGTGTCCTATAAACGAGAATGTTTGACTGAATTAAACAATTAAAAGGATTTTCAAATGTGTAGTCTGTCTGTGTGTCCCTTGTTGAGTCATTTCAACACTTCTCCCAACTGTTAACACTTAGTCAGAAAAAAAGCAAACTGGATTTATAAGATGCTCGAGATATTTAACATACTGTTCAAGCTTTGATCAAACAGCAATGCACATTTACTGAGATGTAACTTGGCTGTGGGATGAAGAGCTTATAGTTTAGTTAAACCAGCAACTCCAGCCCCCGATGTAAAGTCTAGTGCTCGACTCGGGAGTGCTAGCATGACAAACGCTTCTATTTACCCACGTCCCAGTACTCTACATCAATCCCTGGCTGGCAAGTTCCCACTAGCTAAAAAGGAGACTATGAGTTTGATTAAGACTGGAAGGAGCCCAGCTAACATGGCTCACCCCTCTTTTTCCCAGCAAAGGACTGAAAGAAGAAGACTGATGTGCCTCAGGAACCGTGGCATCCCATGGATCAAGCTCTCTTTGTTCTCGCTCTAGCTTAAGTTTCCCATGACTCTGTTTGAGCAGAGACTGTCTCAATGGGCAAGGTTCACTGTGTCATAGCTCACTCACTCACTTTTCTGCCCGTGTGGAAGTCATGTGGACCTCGCTGTGGTCTGACCCTGGCCACTCAAGGATCTTATTTAGGTTGATCTCTTTTCTGAAGTCACAGTTAATGATTATATATAGCAAAAGAAAATCTTGCAAGGCTGAAAACTTGAGCACAAACAGTGAGTGCTGCTGACTCATAAAAATCACATTTAGAACTCCGTGTGATAATGAATTATTAAAAAAAACTAAATTACGGTGCGTTTTGCATGAAAATAAATGCATGTTTTGACTCGGGTCTGAGACTCTACAGTATGTTAAAATGTTTTGGGTTTAAAAACCTAAAGAAATACACTTTTTACACATGTAATAAGTAACATGTTCTTATATAGTGCCCCTTTATCTCGTGGGCGCTGACTATTTAAAAATCTGTATTTTTTTCAACATTTAAGAAAAGTTATCTAAACTTGTTAATGTTCATCTGCAGAAAATATGACCAAGTGAAGCGTGCAAACTAATGATTTACTGTAATGATTTTTCTCTAAGGCCCTTTGCCTTTATTAGAAAGAGAGAAAGGAAGAAAGAGTGGATAATGTTCCCGGGAAGCATTTGAAAGGTCTCCGCCTTAGTTCACGGGGTGCCTGCTTCACCATGTGAACTACCTGGGTGCCCAGAGGTCAGCGACTATTAATGTGCTTTTACAACTTTAACGTGTCAAACTCATGTCACGCATTTGGTTACCCTCTGACTTCTCAACGAGCATTATCTATCAAAGACTTTATATTTCCTTTAACAACATAACCTAGCTCTTGTTTTCTATATAAAAAGACATTTGAACTCCAGTATTATTTTGCAGCACAGCCAAGCGAACACGTCAGCCACGATACACACCCTTGCAATTTACTGCAATCAGGTTATTGTTCTTCAACATGCTGTAAACCAAAGACCTCGTATGTCAAGCCCTGAAGCTATGGTTATGTAAACATACTATTAAAAAAAAACACCTATTCATGTGCATTGCAATCACATCACAGAGAAAACGTTGCAGCCAGGTGGTCTTTCGGTGGCTCCAGGTACAGGTAGCATCTAACATTTGGATTTCACCTGCTGGGGTTAAATGATGCAGCTCTCACTCATTAACATTGTTTTGATTTCGATGATCTAGTTCTCTCGCCCTCTGGGACTCAAGGCGTCTGGGGAGATCGGGCTGCTGACGATGTACATTATTTCAAAGCATAGCCTGTAACGAGCTACAGTTCTCCTTGGGAAGGCCCTCTCTAGCCTGAGCAGTGGAGGAACCTGTCTGCCCAGTAGCAAAAAGCAGCTCAGCCCATTTGTGTGACTACCAACAGGGAACTGCAGACTACAGCAGACGAGGAAGACGAGCACTAAACACGTTCGTTGACAACCCTCTACATCAGTACTCAGTTTTAAACCTTAGTGCACAAGTGTAAAATGTGGTGCACAATTGAAACAGCTTTGATAAATAGACTCACTCTGCAGCGTTCTTACTCTTATAAATAATGAGGACAGAATAAATGTATAATTAAAACCTCAATCAGCACACCGAGTATTACATGATAGCTGAAAGCGAACAAAGTAACTCATGCAAATATTTCCTTTGAAATGCAAAAGGTAGAGGTGTAGAGCAAGTAGCATGCACTTGCATTATTGCTGCTGATTATTGCGCATATATATATATATATATATATATATATATACATATACATATACATATACATACACACATACATACATTCTGGCACATATATCCAAATTGTCTTACACTGAATTTGATGTCAAAATTGAGGAAGACAATATATATTTTTAGACGTCCTCATAACAGAGTAGCGAATGTTGTATTTTTCTGAGCGAACAGCACAAAATCCACTCGTACAACTCTGCATTTGCTGCAGAGAAGACTGTGTATCCCAGAAAGAGACTGAGAAATGCATCATCTGAAAAATGTCCTCATGCAAAGAAAAATAGTTATATTGGAGTAGATTAGATGAGGGTAATAATGAGCTTTGTAGGTGGAATGTGTGGTATGTTAGACCATTCAATCTGATTTTAATGTGTAATATATCCTTTTCTATAATTGATGGTGCACCCACAAAAGTGGAAACTCAGACCATGAAATTGTTGGATGTCCCCATTTAAAAAAAAGTATTAAAAGAGGTTATTCTGAACATGATTTACTACAAAGTGCTTACTGCATACTGCTGAAATAGGAAGATGGCTAATCGAACAGCTGATCCACATAGTTTAAATTGGTTATTGAGCAAAATAAATGCAAAACCGTTTACAGTTATAAAAAGTACAAATTATCAATAAAAATATAGAACATTAAAAAGCAACTAATTTTGTGAGGGAAAAGTGATCACCATTTGTTTACATTTAATAGATCCAGCAGTGTATCAGTTAATACAAATAATTTGCTGCAGCCTGAAAAGCATTTAGAAGATGTGGGATGGGCATTGTTCAATATAAAACAAAACGGTAATAGATAATGCTGGGCAAAGATAAGGAAAATAACTGTGCTTGACACAAATCAAAAATTCAATAGCCTACTTTATAAATCTCACTCTAAAGTAAGTGACTGTTTGCATTAACACACATTTCATTCTTCACTCATTCATTTGACTGTGACAGTGGGTTATTGATTCAAACACACATAACTTCAGGCAGCCATGCAGTCACTACATCGATTGTTTGAGTCTTTTTAGGTCCATTAAATTATTTCACAAAGAGCTGGCAGGCAATGCTTTTAGTGACATGGAAAAGGGAAACAAGCACAGTAGTGCGAGTGTAAATAAGCATCAGGTCACATGATTGTGAAGCCCTCTCTCTCCCTCACTCTGTATTCTTGCCCAAAGGAAAAGTCCTGCCCTTCATCAAGTTGTCATATGGTCAATACTCCTAATGTCGGTTAGATCATACCCAGAGCAGGATCCAAACCAAAATGTACAGGACACAATTCCCTTTGACACACCATAAAAACACAACAAGCATAGCGTGTATGCTTCCATTCTATATCATTTAATTTTCAGCACGACAACGCACTGCTTCATTGTTATGCACCACATACATAGCTTCTTACCAGTGGTGTGGTCCACTGGTCCGGAGCCATTGAGCAGCACCGAGTGCAGGTGAGGGTGCGTCTTCTCCAGGGCCGTGCAAAACTCTGCGAAATGGTCTCTCTCCTTACTTATCAGTATCTTCAGGAGAAGGTCCACTTTTTCCGCGTTGGAGGAGCAGTTGTGTCCCAGCTCGTAGCGTTCAGACTGACTGAGGGTCCCGCAGTGATCCAAAACATCCACAACTTGGTCCGCATCTGTTATCGACTCCACCAAGTTCTGGTAACATTTCTCCAACAACTCTTTATGCTTGGGCTCCATCTCTGTTTAGCTCCGCGTCGGTTTAACCAGCGAAATCAGCTTCGGGACAAATCCAGCTTCTTTACGTTTCTAATGCCTAGTCAACTTCACTTCGTGCTACTGTCGTAACTCCCCGAAACTACCCCCTTCGGCCTAGTCGGGACGGTTTTCAACCCGAATTGAAGGATACACAAGAAGTAGCCATATTTGTTGCCCAAGGCTGTTGACTGCACGAAAATGACAACACATTTTCCCTACCGCCGCTCCGTCCTTCCCGACAAAAAAGACGGCTCTGCCTCTTTAAGCTCCACTCCGCACACGTTTCGAAGACATTGTAGTCCTGAAAACAAGTTATTTCGACATGTTGGAAAGTGTTTAAAACTCCCTAAGAGCCCTCGCTCTCTGTGTGTTAGGCAACAAACTCCGCCATGTCTCACCGTTCAAGCAGCTGTAGCGCTGTGCCAATCATATTTCCGTGGAATGGACATTTAAGGTAAAAGTAGGCGGGGCTTGTTTTAGACGCACCTGGTTCCCTGTCGCTTAAAACCATATAAAATACACCACTTTGGCGCAGAGATAATTTTGTTTAAAAGTTCTGTATTTTCTAAAAAAAAATTGGTGCTTGTATTTTGGTTTAGTAATTCCTTTGTTTTACTATGTTGCTTTATGTTGTAGCCTACTCCACAACATTTCAGGGGGAAAATATTGCACTTTTTCCAAAAATGTTTGATAGCATTACACTTATGGCACATTTGTACACACATAGGTTGAGTAACTATGGAGATTAAGATTATTTATACAACATATGAATCAATTTATACATTATTATTATTATTATTATATTACTATTATTATATACTAGCATTGTAGTAAAACAATTATTTAGCAGCAAAATGAAATTGATGCACACTTTAATGCATTAATTATAATTATGATAAAAAAAAGAGTGGTAAAGTCACGCCCATCTACTTCCGGTCCATGGGACCTTATTTCGGAAAAAATATGTATTGAAGTCAATGGAGAGAGAAAACTTATCTTCCGATTCCATTTGATTTGTGCCACGAATTACACATATGATGTTTGTCAATCTTAAAAAATCATTTCCATGTCAAAAAAGTCACAGTTTGTCGTAAAACTGTTGAAATATAAGACTATTGAAAAATACGCAACTAGAAAGACTACAAATCCCAGAGTCGCGTAAGTGATGTCATAACTGATGTCACAATTATATTCCTCCGCTAAAGAGATAGCTTTAGCTAAAATAAGATAACTTTAACAAGATGCCTGTGTGCTTAGTACCAGGTTGTTATCATACCAGCAATGGGTCTTGCTCGTTCTTTCGCTTCCCGTCTGATGAAAGGACCAGGAGTGGCTGGCTGGATCAAGTTTGCTAGTAGCAAGCACGTTAGTTAGCATTACAGTCTTAGCCTTGTCATTTGTATTAGCCTTAACATCAAGTAACATCAAGTAACCCACAATGTTAAACAGTAAGAGTAGTAGTCATATTTCGTGAACCCTTTGAAGAGTACTGTCACACCGGTGATCATTCTATAATACACCATTTAAGCCCGGGGGAGAAATGCTAACGCTACATTAGCATCGGCGATCTGTTCTACTTCATGCTATCTGCACAAATGGTTGACATTAAACATTAAAAAGATCAGGCAGTTCAGAGAGAATCAAAGGAAGGCAGGCAGCTTTGCATGACATTCTTCTGGATGTGTTGATAGTGAGGGTAGTCAATCACTTTTTTGACAAGACAGTAGTGACGGCCATCTTGGTGAGGTGTGTTGTTGTGAGAGTCTGCGAGACCAGAGAAGTAGTTCATTAAGCGTTTCACACAACAAAATGTGTTACTTCACAGTTTTACGACACATTTTAATTGTTTTGGCTTGGAAAATTATCTTTTAAATTGACAAACATCAACATCAACAATTCAAACGGAGCTCCCCCGGAAGGGGAGGGACTTCGCCACTCTAATATTTTTGATATATTATTTTGAAATAGGTCATTTTGCATAATAAATACGTTTTTCTTGTTGGTAATTTATATTTTAATGGTTATACTTTGATATTTAAGCAATGTTTTAAATGCAGGGCTTTTACTTAAAACTAAATATTCACGGTGGTATTAGTATTTATTACTAAAAGAGTGTCATTAACCAATGTGACCAATGTGATCATAATATATTTTAGGCTAGGTGAAGCACATTTTAACTATTTGATATTCAATATTCAAAAATAATAAAGCGATAAAATAATATAATATGATAAAATAATCTAATCATATGTGTATGGATTTGTATTAAAATACGAATCTGTAAAGTCATTAAATGCAGTGGAGTAAAAAGTACCATGTTTCCCTATAAACTTGTGTGGAGTAAAAGTGTAGTATTGAAGTACTTGAGTATGCATTTGGATGATTAATGCCTATTACCTCATTACTTCTTACAACTCTCAATTTCAAGCAGAAAACATGTCAGTTTAGTTAAACTTATCACAATTCATGCAACACTAAGGCCATAATCTCTACTGAGGGGTTCACATGTCAAAATGATTGAGAAACACTGCTCTCAAAAACACAACAGCAAAACTGTTCTTCAATTTCTGTGTTTTCTGTCAGTTGGTGATTATATGAGAGGAAATGTGCGCTTATATGACATCAGAATATTCAGTGAATCGTGTTATTGACACAACACATGAATTATATGGATCTGAATATGCTCTTAATAAAAGCGAAATCCGACGCTTTTTTTCATAATTTTTTTATCTCAAGAATATTGTATAGCTCCTGATCTGATGCGTAAGTATAGTTGCCTGTTCCTCATCTGGATTTTCCCCTGACACATCTGCCCAGCTCTGTGAGCTTTCTTCTGCTCCACATAATCCATCAGATCTCAAAGGAGGCCGACGTCACTTAAGACTGATATCCTTAAGACTGAAATGCTCTAAATGCAGACAATGAAGTCACGTATAAGATTATCTATATGTGCTTATCTAGTCTCAGTACAGACAGCCGAACGGCAGAAATGCTGAAAGTGGAGCTATAATTAGAGCTTGTTCACCATAATTGCTGACTATGGTCTTTATTATTAAGGGGATTCGGTGTATTGCCTTTATGAGGATTGTGACTCTCATCTGGAGCTAGCCAGAGCACACCGGGTCTGGCTTTAAAGCTTAATATGGTACACAGTGTGCCTATACATTTCCCCACTTAAGTTTAGCACAGCTTTCACAATGCAATTGGTTACGTAAAAACTCAAATTATTTATTTTTCAGCATGGGAAATCCATTTGGCGCTCACCAAGAAAACTAGCTGGTATGTTTAGGAATTATGTTAACTCCTGAAACACTCACATTGGATTGAAATCAGAGGCTCTTAAGGCCCTGACACACCAGGCCGAAATCGGCCGTTTTCGTCACGGCCCGTCTACACTACAGCGTCGACAGCGTCGAAAGCTCCAATCTGCCCATTCACTTTCAATGGGGTGACGTCACGTAGCCGCGCTTTTTCGCCGAACTGAATTGTGGGTAGCAGAGCGGTCCGTCTCAGGCGACAGAAGTTGAACAATGTTCAACTTCTGTCGCCTGAGACGCCGGAGTAGCCAGCGCCAGCCAATCAAATCCCGTTTCCCAAAATCTGACAGCTGAAGCCGTAGCAAATCAAACCGCGTCTAAGCTGGGAGAGATATCCCGCCGTTCATTTCTATATTTCAAAAAAAGTCGGAGGAGAAACTAACTATCGCCGTAGCGAATCACCCGGTTTTGTATGACCAGACCCTCTTCACCTACCGGGATACAAACCGGAGGAACCAGGCATGGAGGGAGGTGGCAGAGACAGTGGGTGAAACTGGTAGGTTTTCGCCTGTTTGGGGAGTTTATATATATATTGCTCCCATACAATCCCCGGGGTTTTTTGCTTTGTATGTCGGGGGCGGGAGATTCATGTGATTGGTTGTTGGCCGTGTTGCTTGAATAAAATCCCCAAGCTCCAGACACGCCCAGCTCCAAGCTATTTTTGAAGCTGTAGTGTGGACGCTCCGTTAGTCGGACGACGAAGCGTGCGTGCCCTGTCGCCCAAACTCAATTTGGTGTGTCCCGCACTGCCTTATTTGGCCTTTCATGGCCGACGCACGGCCGATTCAACATGTTGATTCAACATGTTGAATCGGCCGTGCGTCGGCAACAGGCAGTCGGACAAAGAAATCACTCTGATTGGCTGTTCAGCAAGCGAATCAGTGCATGAGAAGCGAAACGCTGGTTGTTCAGGCATATTTGATCAAATATTGGAGGATGAACCTCAAGCTGAGTATGTTGAAGCTCTGCAGGCTGCTACTGATATCTGCTGCTGCATCTCATTATGTGTTGTTCATCTAATCCTTTGGTTTTGTAATTTGCTTATATGCACTCATGAAGTTTAAAGCAGGATTATGTCCCTGGCAACCAAATGTCCCCTAACTGCAGAAAAAAAATCCACTGCAAATCAACAATTTAGTCAAGGCGTACTTATACTGATTGTCTATGAAACAGTATTAACATTAGAGGCCAGTGGTGGTGACGTGCATTAAGGTAAAACGTGGACTAATCTCAATACAATTGGATTTTTTATTCAGATTACGGTTGAATCCATCTGTGAAATAGTTGACGAGATACTTCCTTTAGGTATTTCATGTTCATTCTTGTATTAGGAGTTTTCTAAAAAATGATTACCATATCAAACAATTGTATATTTCCATACAATTTGGTATTAATAAGTATTACAAAAAAAAGCTATTTCATCATTCATTTAGTCACCCAAAACGTCCTACCAAAATCTTATATATTGTCATTTAGAGTAAGAGAAATCTCCAGAAGTGTGAAGGCTAATTCAAAGGCTGACCTTCACAGCTCCCATCAATGATGTAGACCAGAGGTGCCCAGTACGTCGACCGGTCGACCGCGGGGGCAATGCTGGTAGACCGCGAGTCATTCATTAAAATAAAAAAAATCAAGCTCCGTTAAAATAGACAAAACAGGTTTTGATCCCTCCTCCCTTGTCCTCCCTGCCACTTAATTCAGGAGTTTACTTGATTGACAGAAAAAGCGACCGATCGCTTTCCAGTCTGTTAACCCAGAATGCAAAGCGATATAACATCAGTCAAGTGCCGGGTAGTGATGGGAATTCCGGCTCTTCTTGGTGAGCCGGATCATTTGGCTCGGCTCACCAAGAAGAGCCGGCTCTTTCGGCTCCCAAAGGGCTCTTCAGTTTACCACATATTATATCAAGTTTATAATTAGATCAAATGCCATGCCTCATTTCGCTCCATTTGCTCTTTCCAGCGCTGTTTTTGCAGGGGGCTGATTATGGACACAAGTGATTTTCACCCATTTATTAATTATATGTTTTACATTTGATAACACCAATGTGTTTAATAATGGCAACTTCTAATTGTGGGAAAAACGAAAACGTTCAGTAGAGACGTCCCATAGAACATTTTGCGAAACACAATAGCCAGCATGTGTAGTTCTGGAGCGGTGTTCGATTCCAGTTTTGGATAGTCTGGCATGGTTTCGTTCCATTTCACACAGCTGTTTGACGCTCTGCGTAACCTTACGGGAACTGTAGTCCCAAACGATAGCTGGGGATTATGGGTAGTGTAGTGTCTTCGGCCATCCTAAACTCAGAAATGTTGACAATCGCAATGATGCTCGAAATGTCCCTTATAGGCCTACGTCTGTTTCCGGTTATTTTTATTTTGAAATTCAGTTCCTGACGGACACCAAAAAAGCCCGAGATTATGGAATTAAACCAATAAATAAAAGCAAGGATAATTGTGTGTTATTGGTGAGTAAATAACACTGTGTTACTTTCAAAAGAATAACAAATTAGAAGGAAAAAAAGATTTAAAAATACAGATTTCAGTATTCTGAGGCTCTGAGCCCCATTTATTTTCCTCACAGACGGCAACAAAAGTCCGAAATTATACGATTTAAAATAAAAGCAATAATTGTGGCTTGATATTGAGTAAGAACATGTTTTTATGAACCACACAGCTTCCGGTCTTCCACGATCCGACCGGAGAAAAAGACATGCTGCAGCCTGCAGGCACGAAACACGTTACCAGTAGAAATACATTGCTTTTAAAATCGTGCTGTGCAACACGAAAAAAAGGGGCAAATCGTGATGGTGAACACGAATCAATAGATTAAAAATCGTGTTAGTGAACACGAAATGCCGTGAGACTGGGTTGGAACATCAGCAGAAGAGGACTCTTTAAAGTAGAGACACTACATACTGATATACACCTGAACATCAGCAGGAGAGGACTCTTTAAAGTGGAGACACTACATACTGATATACACCTGAACATCAGCAGGAGAGGACTCTTTAAAGTAGAGACACTACATACTGATATAAACATGAACATCAGCAGAAGAGGACTCTTTAAAGTAGAGACACTACATACTGATATACACCTGAACATCAGCAGAAGAGGACTCTTTAAAGTAGAGACACTACATACTGATATACACCTGAACATCAGCAGGAGAGGACTCTTTAAAGTAGATACACTACATACTGATATACACCTGAACATCAGCAGGAGAGGACTCTTTAAAGTAGATACACTACATACTGATATACACCTGAACATCAGCAGGAGAGGACTCTTTAAAGTGGAGACACTACATACTGATATACACCTGAACATCAGCAGGAGAGGACTCTTTAAAGTAGAGACACTACATACTGATATACACCTGAACATCAGCAGGAGAGGACTCTTTAAAGTGGAGACACTACATACTGATATACACCTGAACATCAGCAGGAGAGGACTCTTTAAAGTGGAGACCCTACATACTGATATACACCTGAACATCAGCAGGAGAGGACTCTTTAAAGTGGAGACACTACATACTGATATACACCTGAACATCAGCAGGAGAGGACTCTTTAAAGTGGAGACCCTACATACTGATATACACCTGAACATCAGCAGGAGAGGACTCTTTAAAGTGGAGAGACTATTGTAGACAGACACTGTCGATAGACACGACTCCCATACGCACATCTGAGATCTCCAATAAAACATATGCATGCATCCCTCGCATGCGTGTGTATCCAAGTGTGATCAAGTCCCAGAAAGGGTGCATCAAGTCCACATGTAAATAATTAAAGCACTTTTTCTAAAAATCAAGGATCAGGAAAGTGTTCTGTTTTGTCTCTAAAAGTGAAAGCCAAATGGGAGGGCCCACTGATTTCCTCTTGACCTATATATTTCAGGGGGTATCACGGCACACAGTCTGGGCTGGAGAGAAAATACACAAACATCAAATATTCATCTCTCTTTGTTCTGGTGCGGGCTTTTCATTTTGAGTGTGTGAGAAGTAGCTAAATGAGAAAGGTGTAGAAGAAGTGAGGCTTGGTGAGGTCATTTGTCTCCCCAGCACAACCCCTCTGAGGCTGCACTTTGAGGCAAGCAAGCAAACCAGAAAGACTTTAGGACATCCGTGTCTCCAATATGGACCCTATTTATAGCCCTGAGGAAAGCTCTTTGTGCCATATCACTTGTGCTGCAAAGCAAACCTGGGCATGTTCTCCCCCTCTCAGATTAAACAGCAAGGCACAGAGACTTCACTTATGTAAGCCACATTACTCGCACCTTTTACAAAACGTGCAGCTTGTGATGCTCTGAGGATGGGGGGCGCCTCACTGGTACAGACCAAGGTGGTTAAAATGAGGCTGTCTTTGAAATGCAAATGTCTCATTGTGCGTCGCCTCAGAGCAAAAAATTCACAGTCAATGTTTGATGCAAAACACATGATTCCATTTCACAAAGAAAATCCAGATATGCCAAAATGTTATTATGCTTTTTTTTTAATGAAATTAAAAGTGGCTGTTTTAAGTCTCAATAGTCTGGGACTAAAATGTTGTAAAACTTACATAGCATCCATTCAATTTATACCATTAACATGTAACAGCGATCATTGCAGAGTTAGTGCAACAGATATTCAGTTCAAGCCAAACAAAAAAAATTACATTTCATGTGAATCAAGAGCCCTCTACTGGTAGTAAAACATACAAACCTGTAAAGGACACTTTAAAAACAAAACATTGACCATTAAGTAATGTAAGTATGGCATTTCTGCAGTTGTGCAAGGACGATTATAGATAGTTTTTTTTAAAGATTAACCACAGTTAAACATTGACCAACTGAAGTTTATACGGCGGCCCTGACAAAAGGCACACCAGGTCTGTCTTTAGGCTTTGGCTTTTCAGCATTCAGGAAAAAGTCAACCTTGTCTGTAAATGTGTAACAATGTTTGGAAAGGTTTACAGAAGAGTTTTGTAAAGCTGATATAGAAGATATAAAGTCAAAAGCAAAATTGCATAGACTTGCAAGCAGCAGTATAGAGAAAAAATAAGAATGCAGATTGTTATTTCTTACATTACATCAAATAAGCCAGAATTGAATTTTGGCTTGTTGAATAAGCATTAAATGATTACATCTACTCTATGTGAGATTCAGTCATACATAATTTGATAAATCTTGTATAATAGTCTCCGACAACCTGGTATATAATATAAACTTGTACACAGTTGAAATGATTGGCGTGAGGTAACTTTTACCATAGTTACAAAGAATCAATGCATGTATAAAGTAATGGATTTGATATTTCTTGTATATGTACTTTGTTAAATAAACCAGAAATTTGCCTCATTCTGTATCTTTAGATTTTCTGAAAATATATTTTTCCTTTCTCTAATAAAACCAGTCAAGCTGTTTAATGGACAATTTAAATACTATGATATAGTTAATTTATATTGTGTGATTTTCAAGCACCCACTTTTTATTTAGGACTTCAACCCAAAAATGTCAAAGCTATCTACGGTGTCTTTATATATATATATAAAAAAAAAAAAGACTATTTGGCAATCTTATACTACAATACTGTAGAAAAAAGAAAATCATGCAACTGAAGAGAATACAAAACTAATATTGATTGACTGCATGCATCAGAGGTGATATAAGCTCCTATAACATTGTTTCAGTGGGGACATTTATTTTGTCCCTATGAAGGCTTATCTCCATTTCCTTTAGTCTGTGCCTCCACACAGCTTCAACAGCAGCTTCTGGTAATCGCCGGAGGTATCACCCTGAGAAACGAAACAAAGGAAGTATGAATTTTAAATGATCAGACATTATGAAAAGTTTTGTCAAAATAAGTTGGTTTGTAGGACTTACTGAGATGTGTGTGTACAGGGATTTTCCATAAGTCCTCACATACGCCTGTCTGATGTCCAACATGTCAATCTCAGAGCGAGACACCATGATACGGATCAGGGTTGTGTCCTTGGTCCCTGCTCCCTGTTAACACAACACAGTGTGACACTTTCATTTACTGTAGCAGTAGAATATTACCAACAACAGTGTCACTGCAAGAGGCGGTTGGTTTGTGATTATTAGAATAAAATGAGATTATAGAAAACAGCTTTACCTGCATGGCCTTGTGAAGCCTTTCTGCAAAGTAGGCAGGTGTGTCCCTGATGCATTTCACTAGGAAAAAGGAGAAGATGTAAACAAATGAGTCTTGGATAAATCTGCATAAAATGGTGCACTATTGTTTTACAAAGGGAAATACATACAAGACATTGTAAAGAAGCAGATTGCTTGAGGCTTACAGCATTATAACATTCACATATAATGCAGCTAAATCGTAACTACACTATAATAAGAGAGGTGGCTGTATCTTTATTTATCTGTTTTATGTTATTGCCACTGCCAACAGGTTTTTTTTCTCTGCCACTTTTTTTAATAATAAATAACAGCACAAACAGAACAACTAATTCCACATTTGCATTTTCTATGTGCAAAACAATTCTGTGCACTTCTTCATTTAATCCACACGATATTTAAGACATAACATATTTGGACAAAGCTCAAAATCCCTTTGAAGATACTATTTGTTTCTTGTAATTGGGTGCCAAGTAATTGTAGGTGTTGCCTAAATTAAATAACTAAAATGCTTAGTAAAATGGCTGTAACTCTAGTTATCAATCTGACCCTGTGCCCTTTACAAACACCCCACAATGATTGTCTATCAATAAGTGTTTTCTGATGCAGCTATAAACATGTTCTATTTTTAGAGAGTTTGCTTTTGACCATCATCAAGTATCAATAAGGTATCGAGGTCAAACAGGCGCCTGTTTGCACCAGTAAGATATTTGTTATCAGGAAAGCCCTTCTAAACAAACATCTTGACGAATGCCTTCAATATCTACTTAAAGCTTCAACAGGTTTGGAAAGCTACTTCAGTTTGGAAAAAGAGACCCAAAGAACGTACCCACAGCCACCATGCCAGACTCCACATTGCCAGACATTTCCCTGCAGACGCTTTTCTCAATGTCTCTCCCAGACATCTGCTGGTACTCGTGGAAGACTAATAAAAACCAGAATCACAGGCGTGACAGTTAGTCATAATATTAAATAAAACATATGTAAAAAAGGTCAAAATGTGTGTTTATGGCACTGGAAAAACATCAGTCATATGGATATGCTCAATAAAGACAGTAAATGACTTACCTGCTCTAAGGTGAGGCTTACTGCGAGCGCACAGGATGGCATTAAACTGAGACTCATCAGTTCCAACTTTATTTTCCCCTGCAGCATACAGTTTCTGTCCACAACACAGACACACATAAATAAAAAAGAAACAAGATCGGACTTGATGATGTTAGAAGCACAAACCAACTGAAAACCGGTACCTGAGCATCCTGTTTGGCCAAGGCGACATCAACAGTCTCCCTCTCGTCACGATTGCCCTAGTGAGAGTATGGCATGTTGTGTTAAAAATACATTGCGAAGGAGGAATACATTGTTAGTATCAACACTTGAAGTTTCAAATTCGTTTTGAGAGAGCTTAAAATGAATGAGCATGAAGAAACTACCTGAGAGAGAGAAACCAGGAGTCTGCGGAAATGACCGGAGGTGTCGCTGATGATGGCGTCCTCCAGTTTCTTCCCGTACTCTGGAAGGAAGGTGTGGCTTTTTAGGGAAATTCATTTGCATAATATTTGCAATTCAGTGAGACCCTACTTCTTTAAATAATGTTCCATGTACAAATAGAAGGGTAATTGTACAGGCTAAAATAAAATAAAACATTTTTAACATGCCTACTAATATTTCATATAATTTTTAAACTGATTTTCAAATAAATAAATACAAAAAAACTTTAAGTAGTTTGACAATTGACGTATTAAGGGCCTGTGTTGTATTTTAAATAAAGATTAGAGAATAGGTATAAGAAATTAATATGATAGATATCTGTAAACCTCAAATTGATAGTCAAATTCTTTACATATTTTTTGTCTTTGATCCATCCTAATTTTAACTATATTTATAATTGATGACGCCATAAAGAGATCAGAAGCATTCCTTTTAATCTTCTGTGTTAACTCATGTTAATTGGCTAAGCATTTTTGTAAATAACCTGTTGATGTTTTCTAATGGGCTTCTTTTAGTTTGTAGTTTTTTAGATCTCGTGGTGTCTTGTTTCTGTGTGTACTTGTTTTATAGCAGCTGAAGTAGAGGGTGGGCGGGTGAGTAGGTGTGTGATCAATACTGGTGGGTAGAGTCTATGAGTACAGCGATGTTTTTGTACTAGCTAAACATTCTTAATGTGTAAGTTGCTGTTCACAGTTTGAATATCATGATCATACAACACAACATTTATAATTAAGAATATAAACTCACCAGCTTTGTAAATGTTGTTGATTTCAAGAATATCTGCATTGGAGCGTGATGAAAGGATCTCAATCAGACAAGACTCATCAGTTCCTGCGCCCTGTCAAAATATAGAAAAGCCTCAGTAAGACATGAACACACAACCTGCTTTAGAGAGTTTGAACATTTAGTGGTGATCAGACTCATGTTTCAACTTCTCTGATATTCACTTGCATTCAGAGGATTTGTTTGCTTTAATTCTCCTCTCCTTCTCTCACAACACAAACAAAATGGAGGATCTGCTAAGAAAATAACTTGAGTTTCCAACCTGTATTGCCTCCCTGAGTTCAGTTGCATTAAAGTGGTTCGGACTCTTCACCATAGCGAGAACCAGCTTCTCAAAGTTTCCAGTGAGCTCAGACTTCAGATCGTGGAGAAGATCCTAAGAAAAGAAAATCCCGTAAGAGCAGGGTTCGGTTTAGACAGAGTTACAGGGTCAATGAGAAGGAACAGATTAAAGTGATTCATTTCAATTAAAAGACATCTTAAATGTTAGAAAACGTACCTTCCCATAAGTTGTTTTATAGGCTGCTACCATTGGAACCCTCTGCTTGCTGGTACGACTTCCCAGAAGTTCAAGGATGGCGTTTTCATCAGTGCCTGTTAAAAACATTATTCAGGATTAATTCATGTTGAGGGAAAAATAACCATGTTGGGTTTAGCATATCCAAATAAACCCTGTTTACTTACCAAAACCCTTCATAGCTTTCCGGAGCACCTCAACATCCCTCAGTGGATCAGCCCCTTGAAAGTCTTTTAAAGAACCCCTGTATCCTTTCTATTTATAAATTTAAAAAAAGATAAGAAACATATAAGATACTGCACAGTATCTGCCTGTATGTGCATTGGAACATAGTTTTAGAGAAGTCCTACGGTAACAACAAAGGCATCTTACAGAAATGGCAGGTGCGTGAGGTTGGGACGGAGCTCCACTTCCATATCCAGGCACTGAGGGGTTAGTCGCAGGGGCTCCTGGGTAATTTGGCATGGGCTGGCCCGGAGCCGGGCCCCCTGGATATCCCTGCTGAGCCCCTCCCGGCTGCAAACAGAGGACAACTGTTAGTGTTAAGTTTTAGGTGCTTGGTTACAAACTCTATATAGCAAATAGGGTTTACGTAGGAGATAAGGTGATTTGAGCAAACAGAAGATTTAGCTGAAGTCAGTCCATATGTTATTAGTAATATGGCCGGTCAGAGGTAAAGAGTGAGATAGGAATGTATATACCGCTCCATGGCCACCTGGTGCTGCACCCCAGCCTCCACCTGCAAGGAAAATATTGACATAAAATCAAAACACTATTTACTTAAAGGACAATTCTGACTTTGTATAATGCATAGAATAGGTTTTTTTTTAAACTAATAGATGGCATTGATATTATTTGTTTCAGCCATATATTTATGTGAGGAGAGAAATACTTCATGGAAGTTCTCAACATTCAAAAATATCTTGGAGGCTCACCTGATGGAGGCATGGAAGGATAGCCTCCTGCTTGGGGTGGTGGTTGGTATCCTCCAGCCTGGGCAGGGTAGCCCCCGGCCTGGGCAGGGTAACCCCCGGCCTGGGGAGGGTAGCCCCCTGCTGCTGGAGGGTATCCACCTGCTGCTTGGGGGTAACCACCAGCCTGAGGTGCGTATCCTCCTGCCTGTGGGGGGTAGCCACCTGCTGCAGGAGGGTAACCGCCTGCTTGGGGTGGGTATCCTCCTGCCTGTGGGGGGTAGCCGCCCGCTGCTGGGGGGTAGCCTCCTGCCGCTGGAGGGTAACCGCCTGCTTGGGGTGGATATGCTCCTGGTTGAGGCGGGTAGCCCCCTGCTTGTGGTGGGTAGCCCCCTGCTTGGGGTGGGTATCCACCGGACTGAGGGTATCCTGGGTAGCTCATCTTCAGAACCTGAAAGTGACAAAATAATGATGCATCATTGTCGATGTGTTGTATGAGGGCGATGTGAGTCTTTTTGACTGCAGCACCCGTTAAAACAAAAAACACTTGATTTTCTTGGAATTTCTGGAGAAATATCGGTTTTTAAAAAGGTCCCATGTCATGGCTATTTCTACTGATCTACTAAAATAGATTTGTATTGGGTGGAGCGCGATGATGGAGTGTCAAAAGACGATACAAACTACAGAATGTGTTCAGCACTAAAAACAGACTGAAAAAAGCTAATGCTAGTGTTGCTCCAAATTGACCCGTTCCTTTCAAACTTTTCTTTGAATTTAGTCAAACAAATATAAAATCAATCCAATATCGGTTTTGAAACAGTGGTCTAAAAATGATGAACTGATGAACTCTACCCCTCACTGTACCCCTCACTGTGCCTCGGTCCTAATAAAATGTGTTACCTTCCACCTACACTTCCTCTGATAAGTTAATGAATGAACTGCAACTTCAGGCAAGGATGTCACTGGTCATTCTTGCAGATAAATCTTGACAGCTTTGTGACCACATAAGACAGCAGAGATTCACCACTTACATCTGCCTAAATCCTTAACATGTGGTGATGACAAAGTGTGCTCATTTTTTTTTATTTTTTATTTTTTTAAAACAGAGTTGGTTTCCTTCCCTTTCTCGCAAAAACACTAAAAGAGAACCCTGTATAATTGAGAGTTGTAGAGGGAATACCATAGCTGTTTAGGTGTCTGTGTCACCCCATAACTAAGCAAAAATACTAATCAAAGATAAAATTGGCTACTTTATAAGATAATTTAACAGAATGTAAATACACTTGGTTTACATGCGCACAAGACGACAGATTCGGAGAAAAAAACACTGCAGTGAGACCTGTTCAAGGTCATCTCAGTAGTTCTCATTACTGTGTAAATATGATTACATGTTACAAATACTCAACATTTTCCCTCTGTAAACAAGACATGTTTATAGTATTACAGGAACAATACATGTCGGTTACGTAGTGCTGGTAAAAGTTCAGATGTAATTATTCTGAATTCAAAAGATACATCATATCGTTTTTAAGGCGGACATAATCATATGGGCTCAGAACAGTCTCATAATACACACTTGCACACAGAAGGATTCAAACTTGTATTTCCGGATCCATACTTGTGTTTTTCAATGCACACACAAATGTATTCCATTTCATATACATGTAAATAAAATCCAAATACAGATACATATGTATTTTTGATCCTCACTTATTAGTTTCCCGTTTAAATCCCCTGAACCTGCAAACACAAACAGCTTTCTGTGCACGGATCGCTTTGCATTCGTGTGTGGGTTTTTTGAGACTCCCCTGACGGTCAGCCGATTCGTACTTGTAATTTTTTCTATCTATAGCCAATCAGATGTCTCCTTCATTCTAAGCCAATCACATGAGCGCCCCTCCACGAGGGTAAGATTTTGCGCAGTCCGGTCAGCTCGCTAAACAGAGGGCGGAGCATCAGGTGATCATGTAGAGCAGCGTGTCTCCGTCAGACTCAGCAGCTGATCTGATCTCTCTCTCTCTCGCGTCCGGCTATACTTCACTCGCGTTTATGTCCATATCGATCAGATCCAGCTCTCCTGATTGGCCTTTATAGAGAGCACCGATCAAACTATTAAGAGTGAATATCGGCCGATAATGACCGGCGGGGCTCCCCCCGTTGACAGTTCACTGTCTAGCACTGGCTTCGTAGTGCACTAATCGATTAGGCTAAACTAACCTGTAGCTGCTCCCTCCACACTCACAACAACTTCATACAGAAGACATAAATAAAGCAGCTGTATTCGCCATACAGGGAACACACATTTAAAACGGTTTTGCCTGCCGTTTTTGTGTACACAAGCATTCATCAATGGTTTGGAAAGTGGCGCTGTACCTTAATAATATAAAGGCTTGTATTTGCGTGCATTTCCTGTTCGGAAAGTGGCGCTGTACTGAGAGTGGAGGGTGTCCTGAGATTAGCGCCTGCAGGCAGGCTCCATGGAGCTGTCAGCTCCGGACTGCGCAAAATGCGTCCATGAAGCGCATGAACGCAAGAAATCTACCCTAGACATCTGATTGGCTATAGATAGAAATAATTACAAGTACGAATCGGCTGACCGTCAGGGGAGTCTAAAAAAAAAACCACACACGAATGCACAGCGATCCGTGCACAGAAAGCCGTTTGTGTTTGCAGGTTCAGAGGTTTTAAACGGAAAACAAATATGTGAAGATCAAAAATACACATGTAAAACTTTTTTCTGTATTTGGATTTTATTTACATGTATATGAAACGGAATACATTTATGTGTGCATTGAAAAACACAAGTGTGGATCCGGAAATACAAGTGTGAATCCTTTTGCGGATCATGAAATACAAGTGTGAATCTTTCTGTGCGCATGTGTGTATTATGAGACTGTTCTGAGCCCATATAATCACACTGCAAGTAGTAGGCTTGTTTGAGACAAGCAAGACCTGCGCAGACCTGCGCAGTTGCGATCAACGTCTTGCTAGTGCGTTGCATGATGGTTAGTCATTTTGTCCGACTTGCTCTGGAGGCTCGCCCACATGAGACTTTGAAATCTCGCGGGACAAAGACGCCTGCAGCCTTGAGAGCGAGGCGAGTTGGCGCAGTTGCTCTCCACGAGCTGCGGAAGCGAAATGCTTGATGGGAAACGGCTCGCTGGTATCTCGAGCTGAGCGCTCATTGGTGGTTTTTACCACGTGCTGCTGATGAAACTCTCCAATTGGCTGGCAAAAGTGTGTTGTTGTTTTGTGTCAATTTTACGTCGCCACATCCATTCCCATTTTTCATCATTGTTCCACAATGTTTATCATCATGAAATTAATATCTATATATTTTATACTATACTGCTTACCGTTTTCATACGTTATATATCTTAGCATATTCCTACACACTGTTCATACTGCTCACAGGCTGATATCTAGTGTATTCATACCCCACTGTTTATTCATCATTCAATTCATTCTATTTGTTATTCTGTGTAGATTGTGTACATTACTTTCCACTTCACTGCTTGTTGCACCTGGTTAGAAGCTAAACTGCATTTCGTTCTCTCAGAACCTGTAATATGTGCAATAACAATAAAGTTTAATCTAATCTTGAGCAGGAACAAATGTATTTACTTAGTACATATCTGACATTAACGATTAAACACATTTGTGCATTCTTTATAAATGCAAACCGAGTCAAGCCGACTCCGGAGGTGGCGGTATGCACCTTAAAGTTGTTTGCAATCCGCCAAAAAACCGAGAGAAGAAGAGGAAGAAGATGAAGAAGCCGTCTCCGAGCTGTCCGACTTCAGGCGAGCTTTTTGAGACCTCCCCCGGCTGCGATCGGCTACTCTCGTCTACTTTCGAGGCGAGCCGCAATGTGTCTCAAACAAGCCTAGTGACTTCATGAAGGGCGTTTTTTTGTTGACACTCCCTTTCAAGTCCCTTCCTTTGGACCGTTGATGACACTGGTGATGCTTTTAAATGCTCTTGTAATTATCAGAATTTCCACCACACCACATATGTATGACCCCAAGGATAGACAATATATGGTATGAGTGACGTATGAGCAATGATATGATTGATATAAGAATATTCGGCATTTGATTACTAAACGTAAATTTAAAAAAGTACATATTTGTTCGTTTATTTATTTATTTGTAGTAATACACGCGATTGAAATGCCCGACGTGGTTTACATGTTTTACACTTTCGATTTATACAGCGAACTAGTTGAGATCAGATTGCTGCTTTTGTTAAAGTTTACAATTATAACACTCCAGTATACACGGACCTACAGGCTTACCTTAAAGCACCAATATGGCCATTCAGTAGGCCTAGTTACAGTTCCTGCTTGTTTTTACGAGGAGCACTGGAAAGCACCATTAAAAAGCAATGTTATCAAAGGCCTGTATTTACAAGATTCGCCAACGCTAATATTTTACAATAGGTAACTTCCGCAGCTGTCAATAATAAAGTATAAAAGGCCTACGCAATGATATTTAACTTAACATTGAACGTTACGCTAACATCGTCATTGATGTCGAATAGTATCCTGCGGTCCGTTAGCGTGACAAGATACTTCAAGACAACGTTTTGCATTTATCATGGTTCTCTTTATACATCCATGGTGCAAACAAATACTACGTTAGCTACAGTATAACATTTCCGTTCGCCATATTAAGACTTTTACTATGAGGAAACGTTGTTCGCTGGTGTTGAGCAACCCCACACCAACTGTGATGCGAGGCTAATTTCCTACATTCCTCAGTAATCCACATAGTAATCCTACACCTTCAACGCTATCCAAGTAATGTTGTAGGCTACTTCGCTGTCGCATGAAACGCAGTGAAGTACAGATATTTAGCGGGTGTTTACAGTGAAAAAGATTTACTTACTTATCGGCCACGGACTTCAGATTGAGGAAGAGACGAGCAGTGTAGAGAGTGGAGTCTCGGAGGTGGGTGGGTCCTCAGCATTGTTTCCGTCCTGCAGTAATATAACAGTAATCCACAGCCTGGCGTTGAGTCAGCGAGCTGTGGGCCTAAATCGCCATTTTCACCACAGATGACATTGGATCATATGACAAGACGAATATTGGATTTGTTTCCGTGGATACATCATGTGGATAATTGAGTTTAGTTTAAAACAAATCTATTGTGAAACTTGATTTTCCCATATTATATTTGATATTTTGCATGTGAACATTGTAAAGAAAAAAGTTTGGCCATTGTATTTCCTGCAAAAAACAACAACAACAACTTTGATTTATATTAGGCTACTTAAAACTTAGCCTACTACTTTAAATATGAAATCATTATGTATTTGAAGCGCCTAAAAACTTAAATGACGAAAAAGCCAGCCCTGCCCTGAATACATTACATGTTCTCATTTAATGAGCTAAGATGGTTGTAAGATTTGAATTGTGTATCAAAAAAGAAACACTAGATGGCAGCAGTCTACTTGTCAAGTTGTGCACTGCACCATTCATAATGTTGTCCTTGTAGTCAAATAAAAGTTTACAAAAACCTGAAAGTCAGTGTTCCTTATGTGTGTTTTATTGTCAGTATACCTGAGGACCATGCCGTGAGGAATTGTATTATTTTACAAAAGGCATGTCCTTCATTTAATTAAAAAAGAACTTCTTTTTTAAATGATAGATGGTAGTTGTAAAGAGAGAAGTGTCAGGAAAAAGGACATAACTTAAAAAAAGGATAACAAGTACAACGTTGTGTAATTAAATAAATGGGTTTCAAACAAATAACACATGTGCCCTTTCCATTATAAAGCTTATGAGATCATAGGCCTAGCTATGATCGTCCCTCTCAGAAACAAGCTACCAACCCAGTAGGCTACTGTGGATGAATAATTTAAAAAGTGTTGCAGAAAGATGCAAACTCTTTATGGACCTCCTCTCCGCTGTGACCCAGCCCACAGTCCTGGCTGCTGCGCTGCCTGACGCTTCCCACTGGCATTCACGCTTTTGCGCTTCACGCTTCCACTGCGCTCTCCCCCGTGACAGTTGTCCGGTTACTGGGGTCCTTCAGGGCTCCCCAGGTGAACACAAGGATCGCACCTAAGAGCCGGAGCAAGGGGGATGAGAAGTTGTGTGACCCAGAAAATACGGTGGTTCTGACGGCACTGTTCCAAGAGGTGCAGTCCTCCAAAAAGCAAAAATGATGTCTGCTATAGAGACCGGTGCCTCTGTGTACCAACCTGCGCAGCTGCTCAACTGGGTCTACATGTCTTTGCAAGACACTCAGAACAGCACTTTTGATGCGTTCAAAGCCGAATCGGACACTTCTTCTCAGGACATGCACATCTCCAAGCGCACCGCAGCTGATCTGAGCGCCAATTATCTCAACAACTTCTTCCAGCTGAGGAGTGAGGTATAATTCATGTCATGTCATATCGTGCTAATTATCAACTCTTTGCATAATAGGCTACATAATTCATGCACTGTTGAAAAATCCATGCACTCATTAATCATCTTTGTTTTGCTGCATGTCAAAAAGCTCTCTAAAATGAATATTCTACCCAGATTTTTCACTCCAGGTTATTTGTGTTGCCCATACAGTAAACCTCACCTGCATGCCTCCATTGGGTCTCACTGTGGTGAGTGGGTACATGAATATGCGTTTTGTACCCTGGTATAGTGCCTGAGTGTGTTCAGACTGTTCTGGTGTCAGTGTGCAGCTGCAGGGGGAATGGCAGGTTGAGAAAGACCTCTCACAAGCTTTTTAAAATGTTACAGTTCACCCTGGCTGGCCTCTGCTCACTCAGAGGAGTATGCTGTGCAATCTGGGGGGCCTGGTGCTGTTTAATTTAATACCAACACATTTAGCAAAAGAGGGAAAATAGAGATGAATCAAAAGGAGGTTTTAAGTAAAATATTGGCATGAAAAGTCATAATTTGCATTTTAACTTTAAAATAAACAAGTCTAAAGACATTTCAGTGCACACATGCCACAGACATGCAGAGGTTTCATGTCTCATGGACAGCACTGCAATGTACATCTGATCACAATTAGCTTTCTGTGGTGCCAAAAAGCTAGTGTCTGCAGGCTGTTCTACATGCTTGCTCCTGCGGTGCCATAGCACCCGTCTCTAGAGACACAATGATGCTGATTGTGCTGTGCCAAAAGAACAAGTCAAAAGAATGCATGACAAAGACATTTTGTTCTGACAAGGAAACGGACACTATTGGCCCACAGTGTAGATGCAGTAAAGGCAGCACATCTGCAGGATTGAAATAAAGTTGGCTACTGTCAGAGGCACAGACAGGAGAATCAATCAGGGGGATGGACTGACACGCTGCTTGAAATGCTCTTTCATTGTAGAGTCACCACAATGATCTTCTTTTTCTCTGGCAGGCCTTGAACAACAATTTCTACAAGAGCTCCTCGCCCTACGAGTCCCTCAACAATATCGTGGACGGCCTGAGCTCTCTGGCGGACCATTTCTCCGACCTCTCCCTGTCCCCGGAGTCACGTAAACCCAGCAAAAGGCCGCCGCCCAACTACCTGTGCCACCTTTGCTTCAACAAAGGCCACTACATCAAAGATTGCCCTCAGGTGAGCCAGTCAGTGCTGCTGTCAGTCAGGTGTAGAAACTGCCGTTTGAGCTGTTTATCAAATGGATCAAACAATATATGATGTTCGGTCTGGTGAGGTGAAGATCATGACATCTTCTGATTCTATGTTCAAATCTACCATCTTCCTCTTCAACGTTTTTAGTAGTATTAGAACTACAAAGTCCAAGTTAGAAAATGATGTTTTTGTATTATCTTTTCAGTGTGAAATAGATTCCTCAGCACATATTTGAGTTAGATGTACCACCGCATGTTGGTAATGAGCAGCAGATGCCAGATTGGATTTAGGAGCAGGCCTTAATGAAAGATGATAGGTTTCTCTGTGGAACTAGGCACGACCTCTCCTCCAAACACGAGAGAAATATTACCACTGCTTTATGTGCAGCTGCGGTTCCCCATTGATCATGTTCAGAGGGAAATGCCTGACATTTGTTAGGTGTAATGGAAATAATCACGAGTGATGGACAGGATGCGACCAAGAAGCAGCCGAAGCAAAAAGTAGAAGCTGAAAATCCAAGCTGTACAACTTTTTAAGGGTTGCACATTTCTCAAATGGGGGGTAACATCGAACTTAAATATAATGCATTGTTCATCAAAGATTTACTAATAGCTTTAGAATTGTAATTATCATTCAATATTATTTAATTGCATCATAAGCAGTGTGTTGAATTTCATATGAACTCAAAGCAATAGTTAGTCCTTTTTGGAAATATACGCTTAATCAGCAGAGTTTAATGGGTCTGGCGGCTATACTGTCAATATGTTGCTGGAACCTGTAAACTTAGCTTAGCATTAAAACCTGAAAAAGGGGGGGGGGGAAATAGCCTTGCTCTGTCCTAAGCAAAGCTACCCGGTTTCGGACACCACCAGCTATCCTACATATGTTCTGTATGAGTGGTACCAATTTTCTCATCATGCAGCAATTGAATGAGAGCATTTCCAAAGAGATTCCTTTAATTTAACACAAAGTAGAAATTTGGCAAGAATGTCCTCAAATCTGTCCTGTCACTACCACATGTTGTTCTCTTTCTAACCTGGCCTAGGCTCTGAGAGCTTGTCACCTATTTTTCCGATTGGTGCAGTTCAGCAGGGAACATAGAAAGCGGAGGAATGTGAGGAATGTGGAGAAAATGATTTGCAGTGAGCTTATAGCTCTCTACATTTTTACATGCACACCTGCAGAAAGTGTGTTACTGCTGGTCCGTTGGTTTTTCAGAAATATGTACGAAGAAAAAGTTTGAGACTAACCAGTTTCATCACAGTTTGTTTTACTTAAAAATGTACACTTATTTTTGTGTATATGTCAGTCATTAGGGCGTCTTTGAGCTATAACCTAACCAGAAGGAAAACCAAGTACATCCTTGAACAGTATGTTTCTTTCAAATAAAAGATACCCATTTAAAAGTTGTTTTGTATGGAGTTGTAAAACACTTCTTATTAGCAACAGTGACTTTCTATGGCCTGTATATGTTACTTCCATAGCCGACTGGTTTGCAATGGAGCTGCAGTGGACAGGAATGAAAGAATGTCACGGCTCAGTAAGATGAGAGAAGAAGCACACAGGAAGTGGGTGTGCGGGGCCTTTAACAGCCTCACTCTGGGTGGAATGGGGCCCATGTCAACTCTACAGGTCTGCTTCTTTGATAAAGAAACATATGGTACCTCTATGGAAGCCTTAGGTGAGGAAAAATAATGAAAAGTGCCAATTGAGGTGGAGTACATGCATTTGAGTTATTGAAAGATATTAGCTATGCTATCCCCGCTGTGCTCTGCATGCAAGTAGTAAACATCCTGTTGACAGCAAAGTAAAGAGTTAAGTTACGTTCGTTAACAGAGGGTTAAGACGTCAAAGGATTACTCCGAGATATTTACGTTTCCTCTTTGCAGCCACGCCCCTTAAATGTGCAAAATCTGGAAACCATTTCTGCTGTCTGGCTCTGCTTCAGAAAGATGATGTCTGATTTGATCATGTGTTACTAATATTTCAGAACCGTACAGTTGATTACTGAGCCGTTGTCATGACGAAAGGCCTCTTCAGTTCTGTTAAAGCTGTAACTAATGAACAAACTGCTTTTTATTCTGGTTGGCTGGAATCCGAGGCATTTTTAGCTTCAAGTGAAATACACACTGATGGTACACTTTTGATGTCTTTGTTGGGTAGGGCTGTCAAATACATTTTATTGCGATGCCAACTTGTGAGATAAACACATTGGAAGACTCTGTAGTATTGCGCTGGATCTTTTGAGTTACTTGAAAGAGAGTATCAGTAGAAACAAACACATTACGAATACATTTATGATGTTGTCTGTGCATTGTTAAATAAAACATGTTCGATTAGTTGTATTTTAGCAGTGCACTTAAAGCAGCAAATAGGCAGAACTGAGTACACTTTAATATTGGTTTATCGATAGCCTAATATTGTTGTTGCAATATTTAACAGTCATCACATTTTATACTGATACCGTGCAACGCTACTGTTGGATTGCAGAAAGATCTATTTATTTCCAACTTGCCATTAACTCCATCTGAAGATCCTCTTTCCTCTGTACCCATTTGATTGCAAAGCCTTTTCCGTGTTAAACCAAGTGACCAAATGTGGTGCGAGTTTAACACCTTTTACCCGTTAACCCAGGGTCACAACATTTTAATGACCCCCTCCCAATTAAGTAGCTGAACCCAGTTACTGTAAGGAGAATACACTAGTGACAGTGTGCTGACAGTACACGGGTGTATGGTGGGA
Organism: Pseudochaenichthys georgianus; assembly: GCF_902827115.2. NCBI lineage: Eukaryota > Metazoa > Chordata > Actinopteri > Perciformes > Channichthyidae > Pseudochaenichthys > Pseudochaenichthys georgianus. The sequence goes on along the minus strand of NC_047521.1, from coordinate 16,824,771 downwards.
AGAGCCTGGGCTAAATAAGGAGAGCATTGTTTTTCTGCAGAGGGGCTGTGGAAGCAAAGGTCAGGAAGTCAGGCTGCATTGTTCGCTCAGCTCTGCTCGGCTGCAGTCATCTCCGTCCCGGTCTCTGTCTGTGCAGAGGAGCGTCCGACACTCGTTTAAAGGGCCAGCAGCTGCCCAGAGACGTCTACATCCAGAACGAGTTTTTGTAACAACAGTGGGTAGCACAGGAAGTGGGTGGATGTCTTCACAGTTTAATCAGTTCTGAATGGAAAGGAAAAGGCTGCTTTGATAATTACTTTGGAAAGAGGAGCATTTGATAATAGCATTCAAACGGATGTCTTTATTTATATTTGGCAGATATTTTTAGTTTAATTTCTTAAGTGTATCCCATGATTCAATATCCTTACAGTAACTCTATTGTGTTGCTTATCCTTAAAGGAAACGTTTTTCTTTCTAAATTACGATTTGGTGTTTTACGATTCTGTTTTTTTACGAATTAAACAGACAAGATAAAAAGTGTTTGTTTGTGAACTTTGGAAGAAGTCAAGCTACTTTTTCCACTGTTCCCACTCTGTTTGCCCAGCAAATTTGGAAACTGGCAATAGTTTTGTATTTAGTTTGGGATATGCAAAAATATAAACCTTCTGATCCTACTATTAATTCAAAATGTTAAACCATTCCTTGTAGAATAAATATGCCGCAGTATTCAGTACATCCCTCAGATGTATTTATTCTTATCAGGCAAGCAGGAAACAACTCCACTCGTCTGCATATCGTCATCTAACACCAAAACACTGAATAAATGTTAATCTTGTAGTATCACTTGCAAGGAAAAGCTTAAATATGGAAATTCATATTCTTACCTAGAGCTAGATAAGAAGATGATACCATTCTCATATCAGTCAATTTGAACAGACAAAATATGGTTGGCTTAGCATAGAGACTGAAAACGGGGGGAAACTAGCATGTCTCTGTTGAAAGGCAACAGGCCCTCTGAATCCTGCTAATTAACAAACATAGTCTTTTTTGTTTTGTCGATACTAAAAGATCAGTATTTTCTTATGATATCTTGGTTAAAATACTATTTTTCATATTCCAACAATGTAAACTTCAGGTGGAGCGGACAGTTCAATGCAGGATGTGTAACCGGTGAATCTCAAGCAACACTCTGATTACTTTGTTGCTTTGTTCCTTTTGTTTTCACTGCTGATAAACGTCTTATCTGTTCTCAGTAGGCTGTCTGTTGCTTTTGGCCAGATCCTCTGCTGGGGAGGATGAGCAAGATAGAAGAAACCCTGGTATGTGGGGTAGATAGACTCCCTCTGATAAACAGTGCCTGTCATCTACTCAAAGCTATAAGGAGCATATAGGAAAAGATGGCTGCAGAGCTCAGCTTTAAAGGAGTTGCATTTTTTCAAGATAAATAACTTTTGTCATCCTGGGGGGGGTTGGGTCAATGTCGATAACACGGTGGAAGGAAAGGGAAATGGGGGTTACGTGTAAAGTGTTCCTCTAAATATACTAATAACAACTACATTTCCTTGTTACCAGTCAAAATTGAAGTTATTATTGCAGTTCAAAGTTCAAATTGCACATGGACCATTTAGTAGTGTTCCGAACCTTGAATCTTATAAGAGTCTTCTTCGATGGTTAGAGTTGGCAGAATTGTTTGCTATTAATGTTGTTTTGCACAAATTGAACATGCCAATGACATAAAACTAACCTGAGAATCATTTTGACAGAATTCCGCAGTCAAAAGATTTTTTTCTACTTGTTGCTCTCAGCTGTGTTTTGAACTGAATTTGGGTATACTTTGCTGTTGCGTTTCTTGTTTCCTTGCCAGCCCACCTGCCCCCGTCACTTGAGCTTTTGTGAAATATAACACCAGTTTACAGCTGTGTATGTTGTACCCTTACGCTGATCCAGGGCCGATGCTCAGTCAAATTGGTCCATATTCCTCCTTGTATGAAAGCAGCAATGTGCGTGTGAAATAAATGCTGAGAAGAAAAATGATAACTGTGAACAAATGTGTGAGGAAATCATTCTTCTAGTTTAAGGGCTCAGCATGCTCTTAACAATGGAACTGATGCAAGATTGAAAATCTGGAGAGCCATGTAGGGAAATAGAAAACCTGTTTAGCCTCCAGTTGTTTGCATCCAATCATATTTTTATTGGAGAGGGGGGAAGGTTACGCCATTCAGTATTTCAGATGTGCAAGATTTGCAGAAAGACTGTATGGAGTATAGCTTCATAGAGAAAATAAATAAATAACCATAATCAAATGTATGTTAAATAAATACTTCAGATAAAGATCCTGATAACACTTTGACATTTAACCAATGTTTATATTATTCAAATAAACGAGTGTATTCTGACGATGATGAATTCTGCATTATCTTATCATAACGTTACAGTTGTATCTGTCAAATCATGACACAGACAGCTTCCTGAGTCTTTTATCTCGAAAGTATCCTTAGTCTCCTTTAACCACTTTTTAAATCAGCAGATGCTCAGTGTGACGAAGGTAACTTCGTCACTGTGGACTGACGGCTTTGGGCCTTGTACTATTGCACATATGGTTTTATTTTGAAAAGTGTTTCCCTTTCCCCATGTCTGTTACTCCTGATTATGTTCACCTGGTGCCCTGTGTTGTCTCCCCCTGAAAGTTAAGTTAACAGGAGTCTTTAAACCTCAGGAAACGTGTTGCTGTGGACTTCAGTCCGGGCAGTAATGTGTTGTTTTGCTTTGCTTTGGTAACAGCTGGGCTTCTCCTTGACGCACTGGGGGTCTGATACAAATTAAAATTCAGAGAGCACTGCGGTTTGTTAGTGTGGAGTAATTGACCACATGGTATCCAATAGGCTTGGTGTTGCTGTGTTCTCCAGGATGAGTGTCTCATGGGGCTATGGAAGTGGATGAGAGGGTGAATGAGGGAGAGAGAAAGGAGGAAGAGGAGGAGGAGGGGGGTAAGGATTTGGAGTAGTCCATTGTTTATCCTGATGGTTTCCAGATGATGGCAGAGGGAGGCAGCCAACCTCCTGGGCCTCTCTCACCAGGCTGCATGGATCAAGCTTATCTGCTGCAGCCCTACAATCTGGCTTTACATCGCTCTGCGCACTCTGGGGCAGATTTAAGTTGAACAACTGGAGTTATGGCTTTTGGATGGGATGAGTTGTAATGCACATAATAAATTAATTTAACATCTATTTATCCTAAAGTAAAAGTGTATTACACATGGTTCCAGGCTGCAAAGATCTTCCCTGAAATGTGAAGAGTCTGTTGCTGAACCTTTTACATTTTTTTACAGTTTGCCAAAGAAAAGGGGGCCAAACAATGGGATATTCTAGTCAAAATGTGTTTATTACCAAGGCTAAGATATTCTGGCTTCATGATTGTAGCTATGCTAGCGGCTTGGCCCCATAGCAGTTTTGATCGTTCCACCAATTTGGTCCAGACTGAAACGTCTCAACATCTCTTGAATGGATTTACATTCACTTTGGTAGACATTCCCTAAACTTTTCATGTAACACCAACATCAGGGGCCTCATTTATAAAGGGATATACGCTCAAAAAATGGCGTACGCCAGTTTCTACGCAATGTTTGCGATTTATAAATTACTAACTTGACGGGAAAACGTGCGGTCCTCCACGCAAACTCTAACCCATGCGTACACACTAAGCACAACAACGGGAGAGACGAGAAACTGCGACATCGCGTTGGCAGAAGGAAGAATGGAGAGAAATATGTGGAAATAATACCATAAACAAAATGTTACCTCTCATTTATCATATGAAGAATTCATTTTCAAACATTGATTAAAGCCAATCTAAAATGATTTAACAAACGCCTGTTTGAGACTCCTCAGTGCACACAAAAACATAACTTGGATAAATAAATAAATACGGATATGTTATTTAAAACCACCTCGAATATGTTGTGTTAATGTTATGAAATGTTTTCTCATAAATGATGCGGTTTTGCATTTATATAGGTTGTACGAGCATGGTTTTACATACTACCATGTTTAATCATGTGTTATGCCGTTTTCTAAGACTTGATAAGTCGCTCATAAAACACAGGAGGTATAGAAACTAAGAACACCATATGTGGTAAATTGTACAGCTAATATAACACAACACATTAGTTGTATTTCCTTTAACTGGTGGATATAGAGTTGCTGCAGTGGAGACGCTGCGCACAGCTGATCGACAGCTGGGACACAAACCACCAAATACGAAAACATAGGCCTAATTCAGATCCAGTCGTCATGACTCCACTCCGGAGGGATTCCCCGATCATTTCTTAGAGTTTCTCATCAAGGGGGTGTCTCCTGTCCCCGGTACAAACACACTGCCTGAGGAAGGCGATGTGTATTTTTTTTGTCATGAACCTTTTTCGGACCACTTATTTATTTATTTTGGTGACGATCCGACCTCCATGCTGCTACTCTGGTTCAAACGGCACCCACCAAACAATATGATTGATCTCAACCTCCCCAAAATAACCAAAATCTGACACGGTGTGAGATGTCTTTTTTAGCTGTTCTGTCGTCATTTCCTGCGATCTTCTTCATAAAGTCAGTCAGAATGAATGAATGGGCGTTTCTTTGACTATTTATAGGCAAATATGGGCGTTACGTGAAGTCCGCAAAAGCTGCACCGCATTTCGAGTCGATTGTGATTTATAAAGGGAACCGGTGTAGGGAGTGCTGTCCACACTTTCCTCACCGGTACGCAATGTTTGGTGAATCGGAAAATGTCGGAACATTCCTGTACCTATTTTTTGGATTTCTACTACGTAAGCAACCTTCCCACGTGAATCCTACGCACGGCGTTATAAATGAGGCCCCTGATCACAAATAATTTCATATTGGTTTGGGTTACGAACAAATACTTGCAAAACTAGTCTATGTTATAATATTCACGTCAGCCAAAGCTGCTCTTTGTGTTTAGTGCTAATAAGCTAATGTTAGCATTCTAGCCCGCCAAAAAAAGAGTTTGAACATAACTGATACACATGAGCATGCTATCATTGCCATTGTAAGAATGTTAGCATAGCCTACTGATGTTAGCATTTCAATCAAAACACCAGAGTTCCTCAGTAGGCTACTTCGCAGAGTTGCTAGCATAGCTGTTAACTTATAAACTAGCTTAAAGGTTGGGTATAGGTAATTTTGTAGAAACCAGCTCGAGTGCGCTAGAATTTGAAAATACACAACCGGAAAAAATCTGCCATTTCCTTACAGAGCCCCTTCTCCAACACACACAAACGTGCACATGACCAATGAGGGCACAAGATAAGTTTGTGCACAGATGGAAGGCTGACAGGCAGGTAGGCCATCCAGTTATTTTAGCCGGGCCGGCTAAAATGATTGGTCGTGCTTTTTACAGTACTACGGCTTCCACAGATGAACATTTTTTATGGATCTTTTGTCAAAGCACTTAAGATATTCATTGCTATCGGGATGTTAAGAGCATTCCATGGAATATAACAAAAAGTGTATCTTGAGCCGGTTTCTCAAACTTACCTACCCCACTTTTAAATATATTTTCCATTTCTAGCCCCAAGCGTGTTGCACCTTTTTCAGGGAAATAGCCTTGTGTAATTATGATTTTTCTTTTTTTAACTAGTCATTCTAGAGTTCAGAAGGCTTGTTGATGGATTTGTGCCTTTTTCTGCATTCACTCAATGCTTTCCATAAGAGCATGCAGGCACTGTCAGGTCACCAGTGTGATTTTCATTTGTCGGTTGTCAGTGTCACATCTTTGATGGGACCGGTGGAAACTCCGGACTGTGCCATGCCCTCTGCTGACCTGTGGGCTCCAGACTTTAGGTAGAGTTTGTTTTGCTTGTTCTGCAGAATGAAAGCTGTTTCCTCCCTCAGGAAGATGATGCTCTGTAGGCGCTTGGGAAAGAGACTTGCCATCAAAAGTGACCCCCCACAGTGCCTCATGGTGGCTAAATGAAGCAAACAGCCTCAGAATGCTTCACAGTGGCCTTCACAGTCAGACGTATTTTCTTAAACACACGTAGCCTGGAAATGAATAAAATGATCTGTGAGAAGTTTTGAACCTGACATATGTTCCTGCTGGGAAATCAAAACAAAGGTTTGACATTTAGCTCCTCTGGTGCTGCGGATTCAGTCTTAATTTTGACTTGGCCTACTTTTCGGGCGAGGTGATTTTAATTTAAACCAGTCTTGTCGAGATTATTTTCTTGTGATGGGTTTAGTATTTTGTTATGTTATACAAGTGCAGAGTTCATCTGGGTTTTATTTCCTCCCTGCTAAGATCTTTGTGTCCTGATTGGTGGGTCGCAGCCAGCTGGGAGGGATGACTGAGGGCCTGAGGTATTTGTCCTATAGCAGAGAGGCCTCTCCTATTGGTCCCCCCACAGGCTGGGGCCTCCTTTATGGTCCCCCGGGAACACAGCTGGATGGAGCGAGTTCATTTCTAATGGAAAATATGAGACTCCCCTTCTCTTTCCAACAAATAGATTATACTTAAACATTACAACATAACCCCACTTGCAAGAAAAAGTAAACTTTTACAGTTTTTCTTGGGGTCTTCTGGATTTCTACACTTCTACACACTATAGTTTAGATAAGATAAGAAAAGTTCCTTTGAAATGTAGTGCTCACTCTTCCAGAGCCGTAATAAACAAGCATCAAAGCATATGAGTTTTTTAACTTACATTGACCTTAAATAATCATCTCAATCCAGAGGAAAAAAACTCCACTCTCTTGACCACCAACAGGGCTGCTATCACTTCCCGTTCTAATCACGCAGAGCTTTGAATTGGCTGCCGTCCAAAGAAAACAAATAGATCAGCAAGTATCCTCCAGTGAAAGGTGGTGAGATGTAAAAGCCAAAAAGTTTGCAAAGCTGTTGAAATGTCTCGTTTTTAAGGGTTTCAAGAGGACGCTTCAAGCGGGTTGCACACAAGGTCAGTAATATGAGAACTGTTTTCTGCTCTGTGTTTCTGTTCAGGCTCGACCCAAAGGTGAGGGCCTGACCCCGTACCAGGGAAAGAAGAGGTGTTTCGGGGAATATAAATGCCCTAAATGCAAGAGGAAGTGGATGAGTGGGAACTCCTGGGCCAACATGGGACAAGAATGTATCAAGTGCCACATCAACGTTTACCCTCATAAGCAGGTAACAGTATATCCTACAGACAGGCAAAGGCTGCTTGGGGGCCCCTCAGTAACAAGGGGCCCCCAAGATGAAGTGGTACACACTCAAAATGTTTTGAACGGGCCCTTCTCGCTGTTTTCAGTTAAGTCCTCACAGGAAGGCTGCTTCACTGCACTCAACATGGCAGAAAACCAATTTGTGCTGTGACTGCATATTGTTACACTTTATTTCCTTGTAGTTTGACCCTTGAGGCTGAGAGCTGCTTTATGTTTCTCAACACCCAGTGTACCCGTGGAAATCAAATCCTGTGAAACTGTAGAACAGGCATACTGTTGCAGGCAAAATACCGGAATATGTTTTAAATAAATTATAGAGTTTGATTTGTATCACTATCTTATGCAACTTAATAAACGTGGAACACAAGTAGAACAAGAATTGTTTCTTGTTATAGTGTGATGAGTTTGTATGCCGTAAAAAACTCGAAAATATCAAATGTGAAAAACAATACTGTAAACTTTACAATAATTTTTCTTTCTGGCATGACAGCAAAACACCAAAGAGTTTAACCAAAAATATTGAGTTATATAGTGTGCTGTATTCAGTTACTAAGCTTGATGGAAACATCTATTCATCGGCCAAAAGCCATGTGTCAATTTATAAAGGCATGGCGTGACATATTATATAAACAGTAACTCCTGGACATATTAAAGGTCAAATGCAGATATCAGCGAATCTGAATCGCCCTTCAAAACGTTTTTGCATATAAAGGTGACTTTTCTTCAAAAATCATAGCCACTTTTAACAAACCATTATTATAGTCTATAACCTTATTATCAATTATAAAGGGCTAAACAAAACATTACAATCAAAATTATTTTAATAAACTAAAGTAAAAAAAAAGGGAAAGGAATTTGGAGATGTGTGCCTGTAAACACAGTCTTAGCCAAGTATCAAGTTCAAACTCCCCCAGCAAAAGTACATTTAAAAAAGTATTAATTATGCATTTTGGTGTCTGCTGTGATGATTATTTAAATTCTATGATTTGTGATAATTGCCCAAAGTAGGACGTCAAATCTTTCTGTGTGAGTAACTATTTGTTTGTTTGTTCCAGCGTCCTCTGGAGAAACCAGACGGGTTGGATGTATCGGACCAGAGCAAGGAGCACCCCCAACACCTGTGTGAAAAATGCAAAGTCCTCGGCTACTACTGCCGCCGCGTGCAATAACACACTTTACTCGCCTTACATACACAACCTTTTAAGAAAAAGGGACAGTTCATTTGCTAAAATGACATGATAATAAGTGTTATTGTACTGTTATGCATCTAACGTTTTATTGTCATTAATTATCCTCTATGACACTGTGACTCTCAATATAAGAGGCTCCATTTTTTTTACATTGTCTCTCAGTGGAGACAAGTACATTGCATTTGCTGGGTGGTTCCAACTTACTCAGTTATTATCATGTGAATATTCATTTTAAAGTCTTAACTATGAATCTTACCAACTGTGAATTAGGAAACTTAGCTCTCTGTCTCTTGTCACTCATGTCCAAAGTGTAGGAAAAAGGTGTAGTTTCCAGATTAAGAAGATTCTCTCTTTGTATATTCCAGAAAGTGAAATTATGTTTTCTGTATAAAATATGCAACAAGTCTTTATTAAGAGGGAAATGCAGTATTAGTATGTATCTGCATTATTATTATTATTATCTGTATTATCAGTACTGGAGGGTACATACATTTTGAATATATTTTTAAGCCATTACTGTTTGATGATTATTACACTTTGTGAAGGAATATATATTAGCCAACTAACAAGTATCTTTTATTAATATGTGCTTGTATTTCTGAATACACCTTTTAGGGAGTCTGTGATTTCACATATTACAGCAATGCAATAGAGAAAAATGTGCTTCCTTTAAAAAATATAATGAATTACAGCAGTTGTGCTTAGAAAGACTCACCAAAGTGCTGTTTTGTAGGTCAGAGGTCACAAAGTCTCACATGTTACATGAGAAAAACATGTGAACATACCAAAGATCATGAAGGATTTAGTGGGAAGTTTCATGTGATTTAGAGGCTTTTTGTATTAAATATGGAGCAGTAATCTGTAACCGTTTAATATGTAACACCGTTCAATGTGCCTTAATTCGACCCATGAGATTGATCTTGTAAAATGTTTTTGTATTAAAATGTATTTAAACATGTTCCTGGTATCTATAGCAAATCTGTTTCTGCTTGTAACATTTTGAGCATATGAAATAGTTTTGAATATACCCATGTGTCCGTGTGGATTTAGGGTGGGGAGGTTTTGGGGAGGATATAATGGGAAAGTCCACACGGGGCTGTTTGTGATAAAAATCTAACTCAAACTGAACATCGACTTATCCAGATGTTAAAAATGTAATACACACATAACATCACAATCTCCATCTTAATATTTGCTCCAACATCTGGTAGAATTTACTTATGGCAAAGCGAGATCAGACCTGGCTTCATCGTCACCCTCTCATATACCACCACTGGCAGGGCCTCCAGTACGCTGTGATACAAAACGCAGCAATTTCACACTGACCCCCACAAAAGGAAACATTCCCCTGTGCAGAAGCAATTTGACATCTTGGACATTAATTCTTCTGGACAGATGTCTGCAGAGTAAATACTTAGCGGAATGGGATCATTAGTCATCCGAGGCTGATGAGAAAAACAGAAGAGGCGAGGGACTGATCTCATTCTTCATCTGGTGATCAAACATTCCCCCAATAAACGGACACACCTTCCATTAAAACAGCTTCGGACAGTTATTGCTATTAAAAAAGTTATCGCAGGTTTAAAGCGTTGTGTAATACTTTATTACTAAGGATGTGTAGTAGAAAAACAGATGGCAAGAACAAGCTTATATTTAGAAAAAATTGTTTTATTGTATTGCCTTTTCACATGTCACAGTTAAATGTGTCACCCGAAGAAGACTAACACGGGATAAGAAACCGATGATCTTTGTCCTGAGAGGAAGCTCTGTGTGCCATGCCTGAAGAAGGAGCCTCTTTCACTCGGACCCTTGGGTAGAAATTACAGCAGGAGATGAAACTAGGACCGTGTCCACGAGTCTACTCCAGCTCTCCGCAGTCTGCAATAGTGATCCTCTTGGAGGTTCGCCCAGACTGGGAACCGAAAGCCTCCACTTTCTTGATCACGTCCAGTCCCTCCTTCACGCTGCCAAAGACAACATGCCTGCCGTCCAGCCTAAATGAAGAAAGAAGAGCTGTATTATCACTGCCCTGCACTGAGAGACAATCCCTGATGCACCAAGCAGGCTTTGACTCATGACTTTGTGTTGGGTGATGCACTATTCCTGCAAGAATTCTGCTATTTTAGGCCATCATTCAAATCTTCTTTCTGCTCCTCCTGTCAAAACATTACATGAATTCACAGCATCCACCCAGAATGTCTGGGGAAAAAACCTCTGGAACAGCATTTTAAATATAACTGGGAATCACTAACTACATAATCTCCTAGAGGCTGCAATAACAAAAGTCATCCAAAAGGCGTTTTTACAACATGTGTCAAGTTGGCAGTGTCCAAACTGCACACTGCCCCAGAAGCACTCACAGACTTTAGGTGAAATCATGAGCTTTATCATTTTGATTGTCATGTTTTTTTTTTACATTTCCATAGTCATTAAAGTTATGTCCATTTAAAGAGGCAGTGAAAATGAAGATCCATGGAGGCTTTAATACTTGTGGTGTACAATTAAAACTTTGAAAATATGAGCTGAGAGTTGCTTGGTGAAACTGGCACTGTTTAAATAGGATAAGTATCACCCCAGTATACTTCTTTTTACTTTATGTTGAGTATTGATGTGTCTGCTTTTGTTTGGTTTTCCCAATTGCACAAGATCTTCAGTTTTCAGCAAATGATCAGAGCTCTATACAAATTAATGACTTCAAATAAAGCCAATGACGGTGAAATGCTGTAAACAATAAATAAATACAGTAGCATCAAGACTCATGATGTTGTGTGTCAGCACATACCATTCTGTTTTAGAGGTGCAGATGAAGAACTGGGATCCATTGGTGTTGGGTCCAGCATTGGCCATGGACAAGATACCTACAATGCATCAATTAAAAAGTATTTATCTTAAAACATGTTGTGCATTTAGCTTTAAGTAACAAAACAGTCATCTTAACAGATTTACTTTTCCTGTCAAGTCAAAATGCCCATGTTGAACTGGAGAACAGATTTAATTATCATCTAAAACAGAGGTAGCCAACACGGTGCCCGCGGGCACTCAGTCGCCCGCAGGGGCAACGTGAGTCGCCCGCCGGGCATGTTCTAAAATTAGCTCGCCAAGCAAATCCAAAATGTATAAAATACACAAAACAAAAAAGGAAATGTAATTAAAAGACTTTACAAATAGGTTTATTATTATTTTTTAACGCAAGCCGTCATCGCCACGGAGGAGCACACAGCCTCTGTGAGTGAGAGAGAGAGAGCGAGGGAGAGAGAGAGAGGGAGCGAGAGAGCTAGGGAGAGCACACTTTTATCTATTTAATATAGATAAAGTAAGAAATCATTCCAATGTGTACTATAGGACAGTAAAAAAAACTGTTTAAAAGGAGAGTGATTAGTAAAATATGCATAAATAAAAAGAAAGAATGCTAACTAGGTAACATAAGATAAGAATAAACAAGTTTAAATGATTTGTTATTGGTTGTGATAATATTCTAAAGATGATTGGAGTATTGAAAAGTATACAGCTCCCTTTCATCTGAGTGTTGAGAGCTGTATCCATAAATTCATTTTGTGCTCAAAGTGCAGCAGATTGATGCATTTCACGTCAACATTTGCATGCCCCCTGACCCCCCTAGAGGAGGTGAGGACCCCCTAGAGGATGTGAGGCCCCCCCTAGAGGATGTGAGGTCCAGCCCCCAAATAAAGCAGGTTAAAATAATTAAATTGAATACATGTTCTTTTAGTAAACACTGAAAATGGGTCCCACAGATCCAAACAGCACACAAAGGTTAAAAGGTAAGCATATAATAATGTTAAAATGTGCTAAATATATACACTGCAAAAAACAAAAAAAAAGAGGAATAAAAGTAGCCCCTGACTTGTTTTATTTTTTGAAAGTAGCCCTCATCCTAAAAAAGGTTGGTGACCACTGGTCTAAAACTTAAACCAAGATGATTCACAACCGTTCACAACACTTCAACACTATTTGCATAATGCTGCCACCTGCTGGTGAAAATGAGTTAGACAAACATTCTGAGTTACCCTCTTGCATAATGTGTAATGGCTTTTACATAATATTCATTCATATTATCTAGATTAATGTAAATAAATACAAAATATAGGGAAGACTAATTTACCTGCAAAAATACTGCAGCTTCTTAAGAGTGAGATTTAGTACATGTGCACGTTTCTGTGTATCCCATTATCTCAATATATTGTGCAGTGATTAAGACGTAATGCTGCAGTTTGTGCAACACTTTGAGGTTTGTTGCAACAAAAATAATACTGAGTACAGAGTTTGGATGAATAGAACAGTAGCTGACAGTATGTATGAAGGAAAACAGATTCTGCATAATTCTGTGATTTCAACTGATACTTGAAGATAATTCATCACGTTAGCCAACTTTCTACATCGACATACACACTTCTTTTGTGTACAAACAGAATAAGATATTTACCAGGTCCAGTGTGCTTCAGCTTGAAGTTCTCATCAGAAAACTTCAATCCATAAATAGACTTCCCTCCGGTTCCATTGTGGTTAGTAAAATCTCCACCCTGAAATATAACACTGCTGTCATTGCACTGTAACACCATGCCTGCGGGACAACAAAAGGACAACAAAAGGAAAAGACAAAAGCTTACCTGGCACATGAAGCGAGGGATCACCCTGTGGAAAATCGATCCTTTGTAACCAAAGCCCTGTTCCCCTGTGCAAAGTGCTCTGAAGTTCTCTACGAGAAAGATTTGCGTCAAATTCTATTATTATTATTATTATTACATTTTACTTATTAGACGCTTTTATCCAAAGCGACTTACATACTCAATACTGTGGACAATCCCCACAGGAGCAATTTGGGGTGAAGTGTCTTGCCCAGGGACACAACGACATGCTGGCTGCAGTGGGGTTTGAACCTGTCACCCCCTGATCCCAACACCAAGGCTCTATCCACTGCGCCACACGCCTCCCTCTATCTCATAATCAACACAGGTCAGTGCTTCCCTCAAGTGTTAGTTTGAATTTGAATGTATGATAGTCCCTCTTATTTGAAAAGGAACAACTAATCTGTACTTGGGTTGGGTACAGGTTATTTCTTTTTATTATGGCTGGGTATCTCAGTGTTTAGTTACACACAGGCTGTGTATGTGCAGAAGTAATAAAATAATAATAATATAATACCATGAATAATATTAATATATATTAATAATATTCAAACCATGCCAAGCTCTTGTCATTCAGACTCCAGGCATGTCTGGTATCACAAAGGAAATCACAAAAGAGTGTAAGTGTGTTAGTGGTGATTTTACATGCATACATACATTCAAAGATAAATAACAATGAATAGGTTTTTACTTTAAGACAGCCATGCTTGAATCATCATATCAGTTTCAAATAGCAGAATTTTCTGTAACTTAAATCCCACCCAAATAACTCATGTGTGATGTTTCGGAATAATATTATTGGTACACAGAAGGAGAATATTCTCAAAACAAAGGAATACTTCCTCCTTTAGTTTATGAGGAATATTCAAATACATTATCACCTAATGTGATAATATGTGATAATAAACATGAAAAAATATGAATATAACATGATTAATAATAGTAATGTGAAAAGTAACTAACGCTGATGGATAAGAGTAAAAAAACATGGTTTGACTTTCAGATGCACTTGAGTATGCGTGTTTGTATTTAGTGTTTTCAGGAAAGGAGACTCGTGTACTGACCTGCAGTTCTTGGCACAACGTCTGCGTTCAGCTGCAAAGAAAACAGAATGCTTTAGGGTCAAATGTGGACACGTTGTTCTCTGGAAAACTAGAGCCGCAGCGACTAACTACAATACATACTATCTATGTTAACGTTACTAACCAGAAACGGTACATAGTTTCTTTTTCATTCAGTGCACACATGACCTAAATGAGAGCAGAAGTGTCTCACCTCGAAGGTTACTCTGCCGACAAGCTGGTTGTCTGCAGCAATGTCAAAGTACACCGTGGGGTTTTTGTTGGCAGCTGCAGGGCCGGTGCTGTACATGCGCGCGAAGGTAAACGCGAGAGAACATACTTTTATTCTGTTTGTTAAAAGTAACATTTTCCAAGTTATTGAGGCTCAGCTAGGCAATGAGCAAATGTCACGCTTACATATGAAAAGCAAGGAAGTGTTTCTCACGCAACCGGAAATATATAAACTGCAAGCTGAGACGGGAAACTCTCGCGAGATTAAACGTGATACAGAGCATGTATTGCATAAGGGGACTTTTGAAATGTCAATTATTTATTAACTTATTGCTCTGCTACCATATCGACTGTACATTTCTGATAGGATTACATTTGGTATGTTTGGGTGTGTGCATTAATTCAGCTAATATATTATGCTAGTATACATGTATGCCTACTCTTAATTACATTTTTAACTTTTGTTTATCTATGTTTTTTATCCTTCGCATTGTTTTAGCACAAAATTGTTTTTAGGCAGGCCTCTTGTCTATACTATGATGCAACTGCACAAAAGACAAGACCACAGTGACATACATGTATCATCTGAATACATATTTATTAGATAAATATTAGGTTGTCACATCATCTAACTACATACAGTTCTGCAAGACTACAAATCACAATTAGTTCCTTTATTTTCTGACCAGTTTAGAATATGAAATGATTGTACATACAATGTACACAATAGAGACAATGGCCACATTGCATGAATAACCTTAGATTGTGTTATTTTTCCAACTTCTTATGATATCAAAAAATTGTACAAACTATGGATTTGGTTACAATCTTTTGGACCAGTCCCTCCCACCACCTTCCTCCCACCCCAGCGAAATAATTTACTTGTAACCTTGTTTTTACTTCCTTTTTTAGCTTTAGCACCTCAGTGTATGCAGGTGACAGACTAGAACACTTAGGCTAAATATTACATATAAAACATAGCTGTCCCAGACTCCCAGTTCCCTGACATAAGAGGTGAAAGTATATTACAGAGGGAGAACAAAATGCTGAAATATACCCACAAACATTCACCAACAAGTTTCATTTTCCATATTTAGCCACTTCCAGTAGAGGGGTTGCAAGCTTTTTATTATTCTGAAGAAACAATGCACATTCCCAGGGAACATGAATACATTTCTGTTCACATGTCTCTATAATCATTTACATATATACAGGCATCCTTGGGACGTTTGATCTAGCCTTGCCCTCGACATCCTTTCCCGGCCAGAATGATGCACGTGCCCTTCCTCTCTGTATTTTGTATTCATTTTTATTTTTTTAAACAATTCCCCAAGAGTAATGGCCCTTTTATAGTGATTGTGCATCAACAGATTTGGGGTGCTGCCTTATAGATCAAATTGGCTCACTTGGAAGTGAGAACAAAATGTGAAATGATGAAGACTTTCATGGGAATGAACAAAAAGTTTCAATTCAGATAACGAAAGATGAAAATGGGGTAGTGTATAATTTCAAGGGGGATTATTCGATGTGTCTTTGTGACATAAATATGAAACAACATGTCAGTGTGCTGAACTGGTAAAAATAATATTTTATAAATGACATTTAAAATAATGTTTACATTAAACCAGGGTGGTTATATCAGCACAATGCTACAGTTGAAATAAATTGGATTTCTAGCCTTACAGATCAATAAGAAAAACCAATACAAAATAATTTACCAAAAAACAAAATATGGGGATACAAATGTATATGGTCTGGTGCCTTTTAAAAAAGCCACATTTTCTTTAACAAAAATATAAACAATATTGTGGATTTCTTTAAAATATGGTTGTGATATATCTTTAAAATACCACTGTGTATTGACAATTAGCAACAATTATGATATTCACATAGCCCACTAATTACACTGAAAGCCAGCTGATACCACGTCTTTTAAAAAAAAAAAAACATTACTGTTTTGTATCACTGATCAAATGTTAACAGAAATTCATGAATACACAAACTTTTCAACCGAATACATCTGAGCGTGAAATAAAATATTGCAAACTTGACATCTGAAAACTGAAATGATGCTACACAATCACCGTGAGCTGATGCAGGGAAGACGGGACACATCAAAATGGGATGCGACCTGCAGGAAATAGCTTATGAGACATTTGGACTGGCTTCCTCACAACAAGGATGCGAGAGAGCTGTCGTACGCTGGTTACAAACAAAGTCAGTGGTTAGGTGGGAGTCTGGGAGCATACGTTGTTAGGTCGGACGACTAATGATCAAAGGACAAACATTATCAAGATGATACAAAAATATTCACAATGATATTTACAGTACAATAGCTTTTCTTAAAAAATAATACATTTGCATACTGAACAGCACTCTTCTCCAAAGTGAATTTGAAAACAAATGTGGCAAAGGTCTGCACCAATACTGCTTTAAAAATCACTTCTTGAACAGCATTGATGGATAAACTGCTTTTTTCCCTCCCCTATATCTTTGAAATCAATATTTCCTCCCTTCACACCAATAAAAACACACTCACATAGTCTCACACTCACACATGCACACACTCACAGTCACACACAGGACCAAGCAAACACAAACCTCCTTATCCTCATCCCTCTACCTTTGGTGATTTTGAGCAGTTTCCCAAACGATTTATGGATAGTTTAATTTTGCAGCAACAAAAACAAGAAAATAAACAAACATAATACATTATATCCAGTAAATACATGATAAATGTATCGCTGTTATCAGCATTATCCCTTCAATGTTAGTGTTAAATAAATCATACTAAATCTGACAGAAATCAAAAACAAATGTACAAACAAAAAGAGCCATGGAAACAGCAACTGATAAAAACCACACTATCTTTTTTTTAACCACTTGGAACATCACTAGACAAGGGCTTGGCACACATGCACTTTGTAGACTACTTTAACAGCATATCATTTAACAGGGAGAGAGATGCAATGTTGAAAAAATGCAAAGCAGACGGCATGGAAGGAGTCGTAGCAGGTAGCTATAAACGCAGCAGAATCTTTACAGGAACTCTGATCTCTCTTTTATTTCCATTAAAGTCACTCCTCTGCACAGGAGGATGATAACTGTACAATATGTAGAAGGTATTCTTGGTATGCAATATAAACGTTGTTTCTGTTTTAGTGGGGCCAAAAACCTTCCAGCTGTCATCCCTTAGGGTGACAAAAATATGTATATATCACAATTGTAGACAAAGCCAATCATTCCCCAAAACCCTTTTGACCAAAACATTTAAAAAATAAGGACAGACATACGCTGATCTTAGTGACCTTTTTTATTTTTGTAAAGACTGATTTTTCTTTTTGCATTGCCAAAATCTCTTGTGCTTTTAAATGATGTGTGGTGGACAAACAGTGCGGCTAACAAGACCAGTCAGGGAATGGAGCTGTGACACCAGGAAGCTGGGGCCTCTCAGTTTGGAATAACAAAATGGATTTAGCGCACACTGGCCAGATAGCGCAGGTTTTTTCAGTTATTTTTCTGTTTTATACAGTGAATTCCTTTTTCTTCTCAAAAGGACACAAAACATGGATAAAAAAATGCTACAACACGATCCTAATGTGCACACATACACCTGTGTGTGGTGTAAAAAAAACAACTGAGTATAGCTGCACAGTTCAAAAGTATCGCCACATTGTGAGAGGAACCCCCTCCTCCACATCCCACTGTTTCTTGGAGTTTGAACCTCTTTCAGTCAATCTGTGCTGGCCAATGAAAACTGTACAAGAGGAAGAAGTGAAAGGGAGTGCATCTTTGTGTTTATCAAGTACTGAGCGACCGCCCTGTGTTCTCGGGGGAAACTGCAGGCAGTCAGAAAAGTTTGTGTCTGATTTGCCTCAGTTGTTTTCGAAGAGCGATAGAAGGTCATCGTTGCTATTGCTGGGAAGGTCGGGGGGGTCCAGGTACGACAACAGCTCCTCTGGGTTAGCAAGCTCTGGAAGAAGCTGTAAGGAAGGAGAAATTGGTTAGTCATTGAATACAAACTATTAAATACGGATATTTTCTGCTGTGTGTCAGGACTCACGTCTAAAGAAGGCTCGGGCATGTCCGACACTCCTTGGCTGTCCAAACTACTCGAGGGGTTAAAGGACAGGTCGCTGTGGGGATGGTTGTTGGGGCCGGGCGGTTGCTGATGTTGTTGATGTTGCTGATGTTGCTGATGTTGCTGATGTTGCTGAGGAGGTGGAGCTTGTCGTGACGGCTGAGGAGGCCCGTTGTGGTGTAGCTGCTGCCCTGATTGGCTCCCAGGATGTGGAGATGCATGTAAGCTCTGCAGAGGACCATGCGAATGGTCATTGCCTACAGAGTGAGGTATCTGTGGAGAGATGGGGAAATAATCAGACCAGGGTTGTTACCGATAGTTACTAATATGGTCTAAAAAAAGGCTCCACACATTTTTATGACATGCTGTATTTGTGAGTGAATTCAAAAGGTTTCTCGTGTTCGTTGGAAATACTAGCAATACTAGAAAAGCTTTCTTTCTGAAAGTTACATAACAAGAATGATACCACTCTGGTGGTGGATGAAGTACTCAGATCTTCTAATTAAGTAAAACGAGTAATACTAATGTGGACACACTTGTAAAAAAAAAGTGAAACCTCATTCCAATTTAAAAATGTTACACATCTTTCTGACATTATTTGTATTGCACAACTTTTAAATCAGATTCATACTTTTAGAGATATTAAACATTGTTCAGACCTTGGTAAAGAGGCCTTCTTCAGATTTTAACATTAGTGTGTATTGCGCAGCTCGTTAAGGATAGAGTGCGTGATGTCACAGGTAGAGTGGGGGACAGCTTGAAATTCGCCTTTATATATATATTTTTAAACCTGCCATAATTCCCAAACCCTACACTCCTTGGACATAATTTGTCATGAAAAACGTAGGACAACATCTCTTAGCTTGAAAAAAAAAAAAAATAATAAGCAAAAAAAACAAACAAAATGCCTCTTGAGGGCATGAAGTGACAAAAACGTTCAACATGTCTCCATTAAGGCCCATTGTAAATTCAGCCTGATCTTTCCTCGCAGCAGCTGCCACACACCTTTAGTTAATCTGCCAAAAAGGCCACATTATTGACCCAAAAGTACACAAAAAGCAGACTGAGACGCTCGTCAGGGTCCTGACATGCTTCATGCGTTGACATTTAATCGATAGCTGCTACGGTTCTTTAAAAAAAACGCTCACATGTAAGAGGTTTATCTCTCATTCAGATCAATGGAAAGGCTCTCCTCTCACTGATTAATGCACATCACCATGGAAACCTTTGATCTCTGGGCTCAAGCACAGGTGTTTGATAACGTCAAAACACAAACACCTGTGTGATGATGTCATAACTCCAACTGACATGCTCAGAACGCCACTAAACATCACATGATGGTTAACACTGTAGCCCTGAACAGCTCTACATCAAATCTGATGTTAGGTAATGTGATGTTACTGTGGCAACGCATCCCTCGCCATAAAACACGATGTCGCTGTAACTCCTATGAAAATGGTCAAAACAGCACCAGACTTCAGATGATGGTTCATGGTCCAGCCCTCAACATATCTATGTGTCATTAATGAGTTTTCCTCAAAAGCTGTTGCCATGGCAACACATCCCTCGCCTTAATATCCTGCATATTGGGGCTGAACATCCGACTGTGAAGAATGTGGTACTACATATTAGAACAAATGATGTTGTGAAACAACAGTCAGAAGTGCTGAAAAAAGACTTTAAATGTCTGTTGGAAACTGTCAGCTCTCTAAATGCGGAGGTGTTCATCAGTGGTCCTCTACCGCCAGTCAGAAGAGGAGTGGAGAGATTCAGCAGATTACTTGCACTGAACACCTGGCTTTCAACTGCCTGGACTGACCATTCTGTCCATTTTATTGACAATTTTAACTTTTTCTGGGATCGCAGACATCTTTATAAGGCAAATGGAGTTTGCCTGAACAAGTCAGGAGTGAAATTGTTTATCTCTAACATATTCAACTGCCTGCGTCATCAATCTGTTCCCTCTGCCAAGGACAAGCAACAAGAGGAATCAAAACAGGAGAAAGACACAACACATCGCTCAGAAAACCCTGAAGAAGTATCACTGCACCCGCCTGAGGAATGTTCTGATTATGGGAGACCTATGACACAAATGGAGGAGTCTCCATTGCCCGTTACCCCCCCTGTCAACGCCTTTGAGGATACTCTTCATTCATCCCCCAGCTCTCTCTACTCTCCGCTCACCCTTTCACCCTCGCCCTCCCCCCTGGAGTTCGATGACCGCACAAAGGCGATACGCAGGATTGGCAGCATGTCCTTTACCCCCGCCCCTCAACGACGCCCACCAGAATCACCTAAGCAGAGACGCGGACCATCTCCCCCGGCTTCATCACCATGCCTACCACAATCATCCAAACCAAAACAATACAAGGAAGATGGAAGCATATTTCCAAACCCCCCTTTCTACAGTGTAGTCCTCACCCTGCCCTCCTATGATGAGAGGAGCAGGGTGGTGGGTCCTCCCTCCCCTTCAAAGCCTGATAGGGATGTGTGTGTACAAAACGCTGCAAACTGATATTTGCTTGGTCCAGGCTCAAGGGCGTATGGCACTCTCAACTCTTTCAAGGACATGCCGGGGCCCTGCCTGCCTGTAGCTTTGCCGATATCTGTGTTGATAGGTAATAGATTAAGAGCAGTGAATCATCTTAGATACAGGAAGCGCTCAAACGTTTGTGAGTTTATCAAATTTAGCAGTGATTCCATGTCAGCCACAGCTTGTCACAAAAAACCTGACTGATAGTGTGTTTAACGAACTTAAACTAGCTTTAATAATGTCAGGTCTTTGGCAGGAAAAACATTTTTAATCAATGATTTTATCACTGAGCACAATCTCGATTTTATGTTTTTAACAGAGACTTGGATTGAACAAAGTAACAGTGCAGCTGTTCTTATCGAATCAACCCCTCCGAACTTTAGTTTTATGAGTCAGGAAAGAATGCAAAAGAAAGGGGGTGGAGTTGCTATTCTGTTCAATTATTCCATTCAATGCAGGAAGACATCTTATGGCAACTTTGCTTCTTTTGAATATGTGGCCCTTCAGCTGAAATGCTCCTCTCGAGCTTTGTTCCTAAATATCTATAGACCCCCCAAATACTGTGCAAGCTTTTTTGATGATTTTACCGAACTGCTGTCTATAGTGTGTATTGACTTTGACCGTCTAGTCATTGTTGGTGATTTTAACATCCATGTTGACAACCCCCAGGACAGAGGGGCTAAAGAACTGTCTCAGCATGTGACGGAGCCCACGCACAATAAGTGGCACACTCTGGACTTAATTATCTCAAAGGGTCTGAATATCTCTAAGGATGTGGTGACTGATGTTGCACTCTCTGACCATTCCTGTGTTTTCTTTGAGAGCTCTATTTCTGTTCACAAAAATGTTCAAAAAGAGGTAACCACAAAGCGATATTTAACTAAAAATACTAGGGAAATGTTTACTCAGAATTTTTCTTCCACACTTGCCCCTGCTAACATCTCAGTAAATGAGCTAGTAGATCATTTTAATTCAAAGATTACAAATATTATAGATGCCATTGCTCCAACTAAGGTAAAGGAAGTGACTGGGAAGAAAATATCTCCATGGAGAAAGGCCATGACCGTGAGAACAGAAAAAAGAGAGTGTCGAAAAGCTGAACGCAGGTGGCGAAAAACAAATCTCCAGGTTCACATTGAAATCTATAAAGAGAGACTTGGCCTTTATAATTTGGAATTGAAATTTGCCCGACAGTCTTTCTTCTCTGATATCATTGCCAAAAACAAAAACAACGCACGTGCCTTGTTTGCTACCGTCGACAGACTAACTAACCCCCCAGTGTCAGTAGCCTCTGCATTTCTATCCACCAGGGCGTGCAATGATTTTGCCTCCTTCTTCACTGACAAAATTCAGAAAATCAGACAAGCAGTCAGTGCCTCTGTATCAGGTACAGCAAATGTGTTGTCCCTATGTCCACCTTGTTTGTTTGTAGCCTTTATTTAACCAAGTGAAAGCCCCTTGAGATCAAAAGATCTCTTTTTCAAGGGTGACCTGCAGGACATTAGTTACACATGTAACATAAAAACAACAGAACAACAATAAGGATGACATACAACATAATGTACAGGGTACACCTAATATCAATTCAGACATCATGACACAATTCCATCAGATTAATGATAAAAACCTAGAGGACATTATTCAACTTCTGAAATCCTCCTCCTGCTGCCTTGATATTATTCCAACAGGATTTTTCAAAGATGTTTTTCCTTGCATGGCCTCAGATCTACTTCATATAGTAAACAAATCTCTTCACTTAGGTATTTTTCCACAGGACCTGAAATCTGCAGTAATTAAACCGCTCTTAAAAAAGAATAATCTAGATGCTTCAGTAATGAACAATTACAGGCCCATATCAAACCTTCCATTTCTATGTAAAAATCATTGAAAAAGTTGTTTTTCAACAGTTGAATAACTTCTTGCATTTAAATAACTGTTTGGATGTGTTCCAGTCAGGCTTTCGTCCAAACCACAGCACTGAGACTGCTCTTGTAAAGGTCTTCAATGACATCCACTTAAACACAGACAGTGGCAGAACTTCAGTGTTAGTATTATTAGATCTCAGTGCTGCGTTTGACACTGTTGACCACAACATATTACTAGACCGACTGGAAAACTGGGTGGGACTTTCGGAAACAGTTCTAAATTGGTTTGAATCCTACTTAAAGAACAGAAACAACGTTGTTTCTATAGGTAAATACACATCTGAGTTGACAAATATGACATGTGGGGTTCCTCAAGGCTCCATCTTGGGGCCTCTTCTCTTTAACGTCAACATGCTACCACTGGCTCAGATAATGAAAAACAACAAAATAGGTTACCATAGCTATGCAGATGACACACACATTTACGTGACAATTTCACCAGGAGACTATGCTCCAGTTCAAACACTGAGTAAGTGCATTGAACAAATCAATGACTGGATGTGTCAGAACTTTCTCCAATTAAACAAAGATAAAACTGAGGTAATGGTTTTTGGAGCCAAGGCAGAACGTTTAAAAGTTCGCGCTGAGCTTCAGTCTGCAATGTTCAAAACAACAGATAAATCCAGAAATCATGGTGTAGTCATGGACTCTGACCTGAGTTTCAACAGTCACATTAAAACAGTTACTAAATC
This sequence comes from Pseudochaenichthys georgianus, assembly GCF_902827115.2. Taxonomy (NCBI): domain Eukaryota; kingdom Metazoa; phylum Chordata; class Actinopteri; order Perciformes; family Channichthyidae; genus Pseudochaenichthys; species Pseudochaenichthys georgianus. The sequence continues at coordinate 16,801,225 of NC_047521.1, read as the reverse complement.
ATCTTACTATCACCTAAAGAACATATCTAGGATTAAAAGACTAATGTCACAGCAGGATTTGGAAAAACTTGTCCATGCTTTTATCTTCAGTAGACTCGACTACTGTAATGGTGTCTTCACAGGTCTCACTAAAAAATATATTAGAAAGCTGCAGCTGATTCAGAACGCCGCTGCTCAAGTCCTCACTAACACTAAGAAAGTGGATCACATCACTCCTGTTCTGAAGTCTTTACACTGGCTTCCTGTGTGTCAAAGAATAGATTTCAAAATACTGCTGCTGGTTTATAAAGCACTGAATGGTATTGGCCCAAAATACATTTCTGACCTCCTGCTAAATTATGAACCATCCAGATCTCTCAGATCTTCAGGGACTGGTCAGATTTCTGTCCCCAGAGTCAGAACTAAACATGGTAAAGCAGCGTTCAGTTATTATGCTCCAAATATCTGGAACAAACTCCCAGAAACCTGCAGGTCCGCTGGAACTATTACTACTTTTAAATCCAGGCTGAAGACTTTTCTTTTTGTCGCTGCTTTTAATTGAACTATTCACATCTTAGACGGTACTGTAACTTTTATCCATGTATTTTTTCTTTTAATGTTTATTTTATTAGCTTTTCTTTTTAATGACTGATTTGAAATGCCATTTTCTTAATGTCTTTCATTTTTTGTAAAGCACTTTGAATTGCCTTGTGTTGAAAAGTGCTATATAAATAAACTTGCCTTGCCTTGCCTTAAAACACGATATTGCTATAACTCCTACTGTATGAAAATGGTCAATAAGTGCTCAAACTTCACATGTGTGCTAACAATCCAGCCGTGACAGTTTTGAGATTTCTTCAAATGCTGTTGCCATGAAACACGATTTTCTGAAGTTAAAATGCTCCAAACGGCCCAAAACTTCACAGGTTTGGTAACGATGCAGCCATCAACACATCTAAGCGTATTATGGGGTGTCATCAAATGCCATTGCCATGGCGACAGATCACTCGCCATCAACTTAGTTAAAAAGTTTGCAGTTCAAATATTCTTCTGCTTTTCCAAGCCTTTTTACTTTCTTCTCTTCTCTTATCAGACATTCAAGCTCCCAGTGTTCATGTATCATTTCAATCTAAATTCTTCACTTTCTTCTTACACATTACATTTCAGCATAGCAGTTCAGTGTCAGCTTTTCAGCATAAAGCATTCTCACTAGCAATTTTTCAGGAATTGCATTCTCTAGTATTATTATCTCTAGTATACTATTATTATATTATTATATTATATTATTATATTATCATTGACACATTTATATGTACATCCATCTTGAGTTGCAGCTGGTTTAAATTTAGCTTCCGTTTTTTATATATAAAGTATAATAGTTTAGAAATAGTTTATCAGACAAACATGGAAGCAAAAACGTGAGAAACAGTGACATCTTCAAAAATCTAATATGGATAAAAAAGACAGAGAGAGGGGAAAACTCACCGAGTCGGGCATGTTGTGTGAGAGCGGCTTGTCCTGGCTCATCAGGCTGTTGGGCATGTCTGGGGGGTGAGACAGCTGGGGGCCGTGCATGAAGTCGTTCATCGATGTACCACCAGGGGCGCCGTGGGGGAAGTCAAAGCTCCCATGGTAACTGTTGCCTAGCACACAAAATAAAAAAACAGTAAATATATAGTCAGTACATTTCTTACACTTCTTCTTAAACTCCTGTTGAGGAAGACATATTTTTAGTCTTTATCTTATTAATACTTCATATTTATGTCATACCTTGGCTGCCGTATTCACTGTTGTTGCCGCCTTGCTGGGAAGATAATAACGGGTACGGTGTCGGTCCCGGGCCGAGCTGAGCTATCATCTCCATCACATTGGGCATGATCATTTGGCTGGGGCTCATAGTCTTAAACCTTTTGGCCAGCGGTCCATCCGGATCCTCCTTGATGTGGATATCAGATTTAATCGCCACCGGCCGCCAACTACACGTCGGGTCGATGGTCACCTCCTCAAACTCCGAGCTGGTTAAATACAGATTAAAAGGTTAAGATCTAGACACGAAGATAGAAGTCATTATATGGAGAGTATATTTGTTTTCAACTTACTTTTGGATCGCGTTTAAGATTCCCCACATATACTGGTCAACTTCGAGTCCCTCTAACAACGCTGTTTTACTGAGGAGAGAAGAGAGACAGGGTTTAAAATGTTAAGAGAGACAAAGCTCTACACTGTTATCTGTTAAAGCTGAATAAACTTACTTGCATACAGGACATCGCCATGTACCCCGCTCACAGTTCAGTTGTAAATATGATTCCAAATCGAAACACTGCAAGAAGAGAAAAAGAGTTTCATTTTTTATCCATGACACTATTTTAAAATGACTTTTCCCTTTAGCCATCAGCTTTCTGACTCCTAGTGTGTTTGTTTATCCCCGAGGTGTTTACCTGAACGTGTTTGCAGTCATGTCCTCTTGCTGGAAGCTGTATTCGCCGGAAGGTGATTGGACATTTGAGGGAAACTTTAATAGCTGTTTGCTCCACGCCGTCTTCTCCATTGAGCGTCGGGTTCCCCGATGACGCTGCTACGCTGCTGAAGTTCCTCTTAACTTTACAGCAGTAGGAGAGAAATATGGTGCGTAAGCAAAGACTCTGAGAATGATCAGGACATAGGGTGCAAAATGTGACTGTGTTCTTTGGTGATACCTTTGGTGATGCAGTGCTCTGCAGGCAGAAGCCTCTTCTTCAGTAAGCCCTGGAGGACAGAGCGGACTGATGGCCTGTGGACAAGCTGCAGCACAAACAAGTGCGACTGCAAGAGAAAACACAATTGTTACTATCCCACACCCAAAACACCCAAAATAATTAAACTGGATTGATCATTTTTTTTACTTTTATTCTAAGCTGTAGCATTACATATTATTATTTCAATCTGTAGAGTGTACTCACACAGCAGCAGGCAGTTACTGTGATCTGGATCGTGTTCCTTCCTGGTTGGCATACGTGTTTCAAGTGCAGGGGTTTATGGGAGGTCTTGTTGTCGCCCCGCTCGATGGTGAGTGGTGTGGCATTTACGCTGACTTGGACTGATGCCGGCCAGTTGGTGTTCATCTGACGGTCTTCATGGTGGTAGCACTTAAACTGCAGCTCCAGGTCCGATCTGCATAGAGAAGAAAATATAGATGTTCATTTGGAAGTGTAACAGAGTAATATATAGAGATATTTCATCCCAATCAATTATAAAACAAACAGACTGCCAGTGATGGGAGGCTACATCTAGGATGATGTTAACATTTGGCATCAGAATGAATCTTCACTACTAGATTTTTGAGGCTGTTGAAGCTCCAGACAGGAGAGTGACTTTTTTTTGAGAGGGGAGTAGATAATGAAGTCAGAGAAAATTGAGACATGAATGACCTTCTATAAGATCGCCGGGAATAGTGGTGGTTTATTCAGTATGGATGCACAATCTGTTCAATCTTCTTGCTAAAGGTTAAGAGGAATGAAATACTCATGGATAAAACTCAAGCTTATTATTGAAAGCTTAGTTTTTATGTTGACTGACAACCAGATGTTCAGACATGCCAAAAAGAACAATGAAAGAAATAGAGATTCTTCAAAATCAGGTATCATGCAGACTGTTAGTCAACAGCTAGCAACTTAATCAGGGTTTAACATTTGTATTTCCACCTAATCCCAAGAACCACTTTAACAACAATTTAAGTTGGATTGCACCTTCTCTCTCCTTGTTCTATTTGTAAAGGTAAGAGCCAGACTATTTATTAACAATATACATTTCCAACAGTTTCCAGAGACATAGGAAACATAAAATTGCCCCAGAACAAAAAGACAACTTTTTTTCTCACCGAATATCTATTAATATTGTGTGTTGATTCAGTGTGTGATATCTTACCTCCACATGAGCGTCTGGTGTACCGAGGGCCGTAAGTGGAAGACGTGGTTGCTGACAGCCAGGTTGTGCTCTAGCCTGAAGGGCTCAAGGACTACTCCGTCCCGCACTGGGAATGTCAGCCGCAGCTCCTCCTGGTTGGCTACATTAGTTGAAGAAGAGCCACAGTTAGATTATCATGAGGTTTTAAAGGAATAAATGACACTTCAATTAAATGTTTCCAGTTACTGACCTGGAGGGGGAGGGAGAGCATTGATATTTGGTTTGATGTCCGGAGGGAAGGGTGGTTTCACGTCCTGGTTTGGTGACAGGTATGGAGGGATGTTACTTCCTGGGGTCATTGGAGGGGTGGGGTTGCCTGGCACTGGAGAGTGAGGGTAGTTACCCACCGGTCTGGGAGGCTATAGGGAAAACAATCGATTAGTTGATCCAATGTTTAGGGGACTGTGAGAAGCACAACCAGGTGTATGATATAATAATGTGATACAACTAAATGAGTAAAAACATGAACTTACCCCATTCATATTACCCTGGCTGTACTGATATCCACTCCCAGAGAAGTTATTTGTTTGGCCATTAAAAGGTGGCTCTTGCTGCAATTTGATAAAACAAATACAAAAATTAGTTTTTCCACCTCCAAAATAACCTCCAATATGTGATTAATAACATAATTTAGTTTGTATTTTGTTGTTGGACAGTCTGGTGGATAGGATTTATATATTTTCCCAGAACATTTTCTATACTTTACAATTAACCATGACTGCACCTTATAGTATTGGCCCATGACACCACTGGGGGGCGGGTATTGACCCTGCAGCTGCTGTCCTGGCATCCTCTGGCCGGGGTAAGTGGGGGATGACATCGGCCTCGAGGGGTTGGGTGTGGGGTATGGTCCCTGCTGGGTAGGGAACTGGCCGTTTTGTCCATACTGCTGCCCACCATAGTTTGGCTGTGGATGCAGGGATGACAAACACATACATTCATCATACAGCAAACAAGCTAAAACGTGACGGTGAACGTGTTGAATTCACATCGACTCACCTCCCCTGGGTACGGCCTTTTCATGCCCTGTATACCCATGCCCTGAGGCCGGGGTCCTGCATAGCCTTGCTGGGGCATCCTTTGGCCGTGCGCATTGAAAGGCCCCATGCCTTGGCCCCTGGGCTGGTTCATTCCCATGGGGGGCCCGCTCATGTTGGATGGGTTCATGCCACCGCCCATGTTCCCAGGCATGGACGGAGGGCCGCGGGGTCCTTGCTGGTTCATGAACTGGCTGCTGTATGCCTGGTTTGGTCCCATCTGGAAAGAGGAACTCATCTGGAAGATAAAATGGGTTCAATCATCCAACTGCAGGTTGACTGTCAAAGTGGAAAAATGTTGCTAGTTAAATGTCACAAATGACCAACAGGCTCAGCATTTGTTATAGCTAAAAGAACTATATAGCAAACATTTATATTTCAGCAAATTATTCACACTTAATGTAGATTTATCTTTATTCACAAATAACCCTGAATTCACTTCTATTTGCTTCCTGTTCTAGTACTACTGCTACTATTAAAAGTAATTGAGGGACTATCAGTTGTTTGTCATGTCCTACCGGTCCATATTGACTCATGTCCTTGTTCTGGGTTTCCTGCATGGCAGCTACTGTCGCTGTGGCCGTGGCGGTTGCCGTGGCGGCAGCGGCAGCAACTGCAGCGGCGGCGGCAGCAGCGGCAGGCTGGGTGAAGTCTGTCTGAGGGCGGGAGTGTGGAGGCATGCCCATTCCTCCGGGTCCACCGTTAGGCCCTCCAGGGTAACTATGACAAAGAGGAACACAATATGAGCTCAGAGAGTTTTAACTATCAGAATAACTTCTCTGTAAGCAATTTCTATCAATGCAACAACCGGCGCAAAGCCTCTGTCCACTTACTTGCCACCAAAGCCCCCTCCTCCAGGGTAGTTGGGTCGTCCGTACATGCCCTGCTGCATGTAGCCCTGGTTGGAGTTGCCTTTGTTGGGGAACTGCTGTTGAGGACCGGAGAACTGAGGGGAGTTCATCCCGGGATTGTTCCCAGACATACCCGATCCCATTGGGTTGCCCCCAGGGTTCATGTTGTTGTTGTTCACCATGGGGTTCCCCAACACCTGTTGGACATACAGAGAGATATACTCGTGTAAATGTTGTGTGCTTTAACAAGAAACCTCGTCCTTTGTTGGACATGTAAGGGATCTCACCTGGCTTTGCGACGTGTTGGTCACGCCCCAGACGGTGGTAACCACCGACAACGAACCTGGAGGCTGATTGGTGTTCTGTTGCCAGGGAACTGAGTCGTAGGGGAAAGACCCATCTCTGCTGAGGATGGATAAACAAACATCATGTAAGCTGAACAAAATGCGTCACTGCACAAATATTAGCCGTGTACAAAAGTACAGGCACAGGGAACAAAAAGGATTGTTAGGATTATAAAATAAAAGCATGTTCTTCCTCTTGCAATGCAAATACATTGTGTTGTAATTATTAACTAAATGTTTTAGAGGTTGTGATGTATTTATTCCCAATTGACTGTGCGACAAGCAGTTAGTCTGGCAGTTTGTCTCTCCACTGATCCATGAGGAACACCGGGCTTCATGTGGAGAGGAAGGGCTTTCCCCAAGGGCCTAGTCTGTCTGTTCACACAGCTAACACATACATATAAACACACCTCACACTCAAGCCAAAAAGCGCAGCAGTGTGAACACTGACCCGTGTGAGAGGCCGGGCTTCATGGAGCTCATGGGGGGCTGCATGGGCACTTTTCCCGGAGGCTCGTTCTGCCTGCTCTTCTGGTGACGGAGGAGGAGGAGGCGTCCAAGTTCCTCACACCACGAGGACAGAAGAGCTGGAAGGAGAGCAGAGGAAGAGTGCATTAGTGAAATCCTGTGAAAAATAACTGCAGAGGTAACAGCCCTCTACTGCAAGCGCTGCAACAACCTGCAAGAAGTGATTATGTGAGGAAACGAGGGCAGACAAAACAACAACTTAAGAACAGAAGCTTCTGAAAACAAGCCTGACTGACAAAATGATGTGTATCTTTGTGCAAAATACACAAATTGGGGAGGGCTGTCTGCGCAAAATAACAGAACAAAAAAACAGAAACATGTACAGTACACACTAAAATAAATACCAAAAACATTTCAAACAAATACAAAAATGTAGGCCCTTTTTTAAAATAATCTACTGATTAAACAATGTTATTTTAATTTTAGTTTATTTAGATGAACTCATTATTTGATTAATTTTGACAGGTTCATGTTTATTGTAGTGTAGAAGTTAAATGTATTACTTATCAATGTTGATGCTAACAGCAAGGTACACATTAGCTGCCCGTTTACAGTCCGCCACATTTTAGTTTGTGTAGTGCACCACCCAACTAGTGGTGATTTAGTTCACTGTCATTTACTAGAAATCGACATGAATCATTTTTTTTTAATTAGTAAAATAAGTAAAGTGAGAGATACAATTTTGCCAGTTGAGGAGCAGCTCACCGTGTAACATTTCAACATGCAAATAAGCTCTACAGCAGTTGATACAAATAACAATAGATAATGTCATGTTTGGGCTTCTTTATGCTGCAATACTAAAGATCAGCTTTAAATCCAGTATGTCACTGCATCTCCTGGCCACTAGGGTTCACTCTGGGCCCGCAAATGGACTCCAGCCCTTCCCTCCTCTCCTCCTCCTCCTCCTCCTCTCCTCCCCCTCTCCTCCTTCCTACCTACCACTCGGTTAGGTAGCCACCACAGAGTGTGTTTGATCGAATCATATGCTTTTCATCTGCAGTGCATGTTTTGTACTGTGCCAACTACAAAAGACTCACTTTCGCTTTTTCTCTCCCTCTCCCTGCCTCCTTCTAGCTTCTCTCTGTGGCGTCAGAGGAAAAAGGGAATGTGGATTCAATCAAAGAGCAGGGCAACCACCTCCTCTAATGATTCACAGCACTTCTACAGAGACTAAGGAGCGACGAGCGAGCGGAAGGGAGGTGGGGGGAACGTGGTGATTTTAGCTGTGGTTCGCGCAAAAGCCACGTCAATATGACAGCAGACAGTCCTCGCAGGCAGATCCACCCTGCTGCCACATGCAAGGACGGCCGCCGCAGCACATATTACACAGAGGGGGGAGAGTGACAGAGAGGAAGAGAGATAAAAAAAGGTTGAGTGAGTCAGTGAGAGAGGAAGCATCAGGCTAATGGGGCTGATGGGAGGAAGGAACAAACAAAAGCTTCTGACTCCCATCACAAACATGGCAACCCAGAGATTTGACCACACATGAGTGCTTGCAAACAGAGCCTACTGACACACACATAAGGAGACACCACACTGGCTTACAGCATAGAGGTAAGAATAAATAGGACATGAGACGTCCTCTGAGTGGCGCCGAATTTCCGAAGGACAAAACTGCATTTCAACACACACACACACACACACACACACACACACACACACACACACACACACACACACACACACACACACACACACACACACACACACACACACACACACACACACACACACACACACACACACACACACACACACACACACACACACACACACACACACACACACACACACACACCTTCTCCTCTCAGAGCATCGCACCCCAAAAGGCACGTCCTCTCCTTTCATTTGAACACTGAGCACACCAGCCTCACTCTGTGTAAAGATACAAAAGACATGTACAGATGGTGCCAGCAGTCTCTCTGCCTCTCCCTCTCCTCTCCCTCCCCTACCTCCCACTCCTTTAAAAGCAGCACGGGGCTCAGGCACAGAGGCAGCTGGGTTTTTCCTCCTTCCCACCCATGCTCCCTCTCTTTTTCTCTCCCCCCCTCCTCCCTGCCTCCTGTTCTTGGCAAGGCAAGTGCCAGGAGACAGGCTGTGTTGCTCCTCCTGAGGATTGATCTGACTTTACATCGGCTGCGCTTTGGTCGACAGGAAAGGCCTCTCAGGTGCTGTTCTCCTGAAAAACATCACACTGGCAGGTAGATGCACAGATTTGTAGGTTAGCTTTAATTAAATGGAACCGCGTCCAAGTGCGGCTAATAGGTTTACGAGTTTCACATCTATGTTAGAACGTCCTCCAGTGTTTCAACAGCACCCTCCCTCTCCCCGGACCCCTTTCTGATGGATTGAGTTTTCAATTCAAGGGCCTGGCGATCAGCCAGCATGTTACAGCTCAATTAGGTCCCATTATTCTCCTCCAACAAGGGGTAACTTGCACTTCTTCTATGTTGATAAACATGTCTCCACAACTTATCCCCTAACTGTGGCAATGAGAGGCCGTCTGGCTGCGGGGGAAGGTTTCGTCGTTTCACACCGAGGCCGATATCAACAGCCGCAGACAAGCAGCAAAATTACAAAACGTATCTAAGAGAAGTAGAGGGAAAACAGCAGAGAGAAAGAAAAACACCAGTGCTGCCACTTAAAAAGGAATTACTTTACCCCACCATTAGATAAAGGGCTTATCACCACACTAAATTATCACCTCTGCTGAGCACCAACCTGTTTAAAGGAGAGGCACTCTATCATTGACTCAGAGGATAAACTTCAGGTTTCATATGACAGGAGGAGGAACACCTCACTCCTCGCAGTCTCTCCCTCCTTCACCTAAGCATCTCTCAGGACAGAGCGGATGACGAACACAAAAGGATTACTGTTTGTCTTCCTTCCTCGCTCAGATGACCCTTTAATAGACCCATTTGTGCCACAAGAGCAAAAAGTGGATACAATAGTTTCAGGTGTAGCGCTTCCAAATCACCACGACTGTTGAACCAAAGTGCCATTTGGTGCTACAGAGCATCTTTTATCTCTGTTTACATTGTCTCCCCGGTGACTATGAGTCTCTGTCTTCCATAAGGAGAGAAGCCTATCCTGTTTGCCTTGTGTATAGTCCCAGGAGCCCGGCTGATTCTGAGCCGTATTGATATTCTGGTGCTCAGCTGTGCGGCCTGATGGTCAGCCACACTGAAGGGCGGTAAATGCATCTGCTGGGAAGAGATGGGTGGTTCAGTGGCAGGGCCCGCAGCTTCCAGCTTCACTCTCCGTCATAATGCCCCGGGGAGACATGACAAACGACATGGACTGCATCCCTGACAGTTGTTCAATGCTCTTTCCAATGATAATTCTCCCCCACCCCAACTTTCCCCACAAATTCAGACAGCAGGAACAGAGATAAACTGTGCTGATTAAATGCCTCCATTTTGCCTCTTTCTGCTCTAGCAAAAGAAAAGGGCCTCGGATTAAAGGGTCACTTCGCCCAAATGACATGGTGCCTTTGGCGATTAGTTGTTGTGTTTTGCTAGCGTTTTGAGATATCTGTGTCTATGAGAAATATTTCATTTGTGCTGCTGAAGGAAAGAATAGCTCTTTCTGGAAACAAAATAATGTTTACTTTAAGTTTGATGAACAATCTTTAATAGAGCTACATGCAAAGGCTCATTATCTAGACTGTTCATTCATGCTAGACCATCTCAAAGAATGTAACATTGGGGCTATGGTAGCTATATGCCACATAGGAAATGGAAGAACTGTGACTGACCTGTTTGTCTTTTCAAGTTGTGTGTGAATACATGATAAGGAAGTCGTAAAACAAGTCTTTTCAGTCAAGAGAGTTTATCCCAATGTCCTTCGTATCACAAATAACATGCGACTATAGGCTAATTGACAATAAATCAGTTTATTGTAGCAGTGTATCACCACAATAAACAAAAAGGTATTCTCCAGGTATCTACGGTAAAACCCCTACGTAAATTATAAATACATTTTTTATATATGCTATGAAAACATGTTCATTTTTTTAACTTAATAAAAATACAATTCCATTCACATGTATATTGTTAATGTGCATGCTTGAATACAATTAATGTAATTTTGTGCTGCAACAGCTACCTGTGGGAGAGGATAACCCTAGAAACACAACATGATATTTCGCCATTAAAAGGTTACTCCTTCACTTGCTGCCTTCTCCAGAACATTTTCCAATACTTTTCCCCCTCCCTTTACTAGCAGGGGGACCGTAGTGGAGGCAGCAGGTAAGGCAGATGCCAAGAGCTCTTATGATCCTCATCCCTCCCTCCCTCCCCTCCCTCTCTGGTCTGTATCTAATAGACACCTGCTCCCTTGTCCACCCTGCACTCCCACCTGGCATCGTCCCACATGGCTCGGACACTCACATCCACACAGACATACAGCATACATCCAGTCATCACATCACTCTCACATTATCAGCAGCACTTCCTTACTTATTCCCAAACTAACTATAACATCGCAATCCAATTTTTGCAATAAACCTGTCGGAGAGAATCACAGCCCCCAAACGGCTTGTTTAAAGACATTTAGCCAGAAGGGCTGAGAAAAGAACAAAGACCATGAGCAAACTAACAAGAATGGCTCTAGTGGGCTGCACTCTTTAGTTTCTGAGGGAGCTCTATTCACATTCTGTTCCTCCCTCCCTCCCTCCTCTCTCTCTCTCTCTCTCTCTCTCTCTCTCTCTCTGCCCAGAACGGTTTGAATGGACACAAGCCTCCTGCAGGCCAAAGTCAATTAAAATAAGAGAGAGTCTAGGGAGCCCTAGTATCCCTGGTTACTGAAAAGCACCTAAGAGGCCATGCAAAACAGCCATGTTTAGTTTAAGCCAAATATTTTCTCGCTTGTGTAGGCTTCCTGGAATCTGGGATTTACCTAGAAATGTATGGGAAACCTCATGCAAACGGGTTGCTGTGACTTACAGCCGTTGCCAAATTGTCCTGTGTAAAATACCGGCTGAATCGTAAATCATCTCCCTCTCGCCATCCGCCACAGTCGCCACAGAGCCATGGATGCCCGCCTGGCAGCAATCGAAACTCTCTTTTGTCTTCCCACAGATGCCACCAATTATTCATCATTGCCAATTTGATAATGAAATGGAAGCGACTCGTTCATCATGCAGTCTTTTGAGGGGCTGGTAGAACAGGTTATACCCTGTCATCCCCTGACAGACCAGAACTGTTACTTGTTCTTCTATTGTGCGATAAATACACCGCCTTGAACACATGGTACACATTTTGCCTCTCTGGGCACCCTCTCAACTCTGCTACGCTGCGGCACGGAAGCGAGTGTGAACTGGCTGTCGTAAAAACGAGTCTGTAAACTGACTTCATTAGCTACTAAGATCTTGAAGTTGTTTGAGGCATTTCGTGACATAATTCAGGGTGAGTGATGTTTTCAGAAAGCCGATGAAGTGGGAAGGATGTGTGAAGCGGGAACATGTAAATGTCATGGCTGCCATGTGCTTTCAAAATGTGGCATATTCCCTGAGGTCCTTTAAATACGCAGTCAAGGAGCTATCTCATTAAGCGAAAATGAGCTGAAAAACAAATAAAAAAGATTACAATGGCAGTGAGTGTGTAGCAGTGGGAAAGTATGAGAAGCAGCTACATGTTGTGGATTGAAAGCATTAGTGCTAACAGTTATAAAACAGTCTGTCTATATAGGCCAGACACCCGCCTCCTGTCTGCACCTCATCTTTGTCTGCTGCTTTTTTTCTCCTTGTATTATTTCCTCTGCCGCTCTCTCTCTGGGAAGTCAGGGATGTTGGAGTCTTGTCAATGAGTACTTAGCCCTGCTGCCTCATGGGGAGCCAGACATGCTGGCTAGGTTTTATGGCCCATTTCAGAGCTGCCCCGGCTTAAATACAGCCTCCTGCTGGCCACATGGCCGCAATGTCGTGCCATGTCCATCCGGCAAGGAGAACTGGGGGACGGGGGGACACTTGGACTTGTGCCAAAAAGGTTTTAGTGAGGCCACAAGCATATGTGACCATGTAGAGGCAACGTGAAGAAAAATTAAATTCTGCAGATTCTGGGTTGCTGTTTTATGACCTAATGTGTTACTTGATGCAACATTAAATACGTCTTAAGACTGCATTCCTGAGATGATAGAAAAGATGTCTCTTAGTTCCTCTTAACTTCTCACTTCTGTTTTTGTAAGGACTTTTGTATTTATATATCCAGCTTACCACTTTGTGATGCTCATTTCTATCTATATACATAGAAAAATGCAGGATTCTTTTTTTTTAATCTTCAAAAAAGGTCAAACACATTTGAATTAAACCCATGATCACATGTTAAAGATCAAAATCTGTATACTGTATATCTTTAGAATTAACTGAATACCAACATGATGCAATATACGCCACCATACACAGAATGTATGCAGATCTCATTACTCTGACTGACATATTTTGGTCATGGTTATTCCAGAAGCAAACTTCGCCAAAGCAGGCCAATGTTTTAAAAGATAATCTCTCTTGGCACATGCAACAAATCTCTTCATCAAAAACAGGGCATGCTATTCATGGTCCCTCTGAAGCACGGAGGTGGAAATCCATAGAGTTTTACCCCCTGGTGAGAATTAAGTCCTTGTGCATTTAAGCCAAACATCTCCCTCGACCAACATTCAATCAGTTATTGTATGTCGCGCCATGCCACCTAAGCTGATTGGGAGCACAACTCCATCCAAACCTACATCTTTATGTCTTAATTCAGGACCTCAGGCCTGCTAACAATGTGTTAAAGTGTCTGAGGTTAAGTTTCCTCAAAGAACAACAGCAGTGGTTATGTATGTTTTAGCACTTTAACTTATGCAGTATACTTAAACGCTAACTTTTAGTAAAGCATGCCATTGTGTTGACATTTTCTTTCCTACCATTTCTCTCATTTATTTAATTTAAGTTGTGAAAAACATAACAATCAAATAAATATCTTGAATGGAAATGCATTTTTAATTGAAAAATGGGGAATTCATTACCACATCAACTTACTTTTTTTTGTTCTTTTGTCTATTTTTAAAATGTTACTAATGTTGTTGTTTTCTTGTTTTATATAGCTTTTCAAGAGGTTTTTACAAGTTCTATAAAACGACACTTCATGTGGTTCATATGATTCACTGTTAATTACTCAAGTTTCAAGATTTTACAAACTGGTATTCCTACAGTACAGACATGGGTGGAAACAAATGAAAATAATATCTTAAAATGTAATGCGTGCATATATTTATTAAGGATCTCAAACATGTAAAAGTAGTGCCTAGTGCCAGGGAAAGGCCTCTTTATTGACTAGTAAAAGTGACAACCCTATCACTTGACCACACTGAGGGTCCAGACACCAGCACAGAGTGTGTTTTTAACCGTGCACCAGATTATCAGACGAGCAGACCGGCAAAGAAGCTGCTTACAGGAGCCAGACTGTTTCCCCGAGCAACAGGCTGCTATTAACCAAGGCCCAGCCTTAAGCCCTCGTCTACAATGATACTAATTAGGCACGGAGCAGATGTGCCCGGACTAGTGCCCACCTCAGGGTGCTGGGCAGGGCCGGCAGTGTCACGCCGGCATACGCTGGTGGCTGATTCACCTGCAACCTTTTCTCAGTGGGCCTGGGGTCAAAGCCTCCCCTCAGAAGTACAGTAGGAGCAGACACTGGAGGAGCCTGGGTCGGGGCCCGGCACCCCTCAAGCCTCATTAGAGGCGTCCATATGTGCAACAGCGCAGCATTTGGATAAAAAGCCTTAGTGTGATAAACACTCAGGCCAAACAAAAACAATACAACTATATCCATTTTAGGCCAAACTAAAACAATACAACTATATCCATTTTAGGCAAACTGAGATTGATTTTATGCTAATTGTTTCTTACACATATGTTTTAATGACAGAATTAAGAAAATAACATTTTGCAGAGAAAGTTATTTGTTTTCTATTTTGGCGTATTCATCTCATTACTTTAAACTGAATTCCTGTATTTCTAATAATGTTTCATTCATCTTAAAATCTATTTAATAGCAGCAGATAATGCATTTGATACCATAGATGTTTTTTTTAATGTTTTTTTAAAATAGTATTTTATTGTATACTTTGTTATTCTCAGTTAATCTTCTGTTATTTTGTATACAAATAATATTCAAATATATATTAATTACAAATATCGTGTATCATTTCATTTTGCCCTTCTATATATGCCCAGGACTGAAACTGTATTTCTTCTATATAATCTCTTATTTGTTATATTATCATGTGTGCTAGTTTTCCTAGTTTCCTTACAGCTTTCATTAACATTTCATCACTTTATTCTAACTCTGGTATAAGATATGTTCACAACTGCTATTAATACTATGTCTCAGAAGTGTGTAGGCGGGGGGGATAAATTAACATAAAAATCACCAAGAAGAACAAAGCATAAAAGTATATTGTAAAAGGCTTCGATGAACAGCTGCGAACAAAACGAAAGTGTGAACTGTGACGCAGGCAAGATGATAAAACTACATGTGTGACATGCTTCATACTGGAAAACTCCGACAGACAACACAACAGCAGCCATGGAGCTTTTTCTAAATGACCAACCAAAAAAAAGCACATCTGATGTCATTCCATGTACAGTATGTCGACACGCGCTGTGTGAGGACATACTGTAAGGACTGTGATGAGGATGGTAGTTTGGATTCAGCCAATGAGTTTCCTGCGCGACACACAGCAAGTACCTGAGTCAGACTGACACCTCCTGCAGCAGCTGGTTTCTGTAGGGTTCAAATTTTACATTTTACTGTACTTTACAAACATGTCTACGATATTCACTTAATGACAAACATTTGATAATTAGACGCTCCCTTATCCAGACACAACCTATGAGAGAGATATATCAGGTCATAACTTCACACACTGTCTAAAGACCTATAGGAAAAGGAGAGAATGATTGGAAATACTATACTTCAAATGAGAATATGACGGAATTGCAAAAACACTTTGAATAGATAATACTTTGTTGTGGTACAATATTACGATGATATTAAGTGACATGACATTCCTGCTACAAACACAACAAAAATGACGTTATATTTTGGGCTTGGTTAGTTTATTTTTCTGTCAGCAGGATTATGGAAATACTACCAATCTGATTTGAATGAGACTTAGTAGAAGGGTGTAGTATTATCACATGTTTGTGGTGCGAATCACAGGCAGATTAAAAATGATGATGTATCACTTTAACTAATGTTGAATCATAGGGCACTTGTGCTGCATCCACTTGGTGTCAAAATAATTTGAGAACATGAGTTCCAAACTGGTTAAACGCAAAGGAATGTCCCCTCAAGTGGAAACAACAACTCGTTAAACGCGTCTTCTTTATCGTCACAACAGACTTGAAGCCCATGAACCCACCAAAGTCTGAAGAACAACTTCCCAACTTGAGCATTTGGAATATCCCAGGAGCATGTGAATGCACCCTTGGCCTTGTTAGAGGTCTGTTTTCTCCATGTACCATTCTAGATAGTTTATTGTTCTCCTTGGTGATACTTATAATCACCATACTGTAGGATACAAATAATGAGCTTACTCCTATCAGTTACTATTGATTGAATATATAGCTTTTTATCCAAGCAGTTAACATCCATCAACATTGTATGATAGACAATGATGTGTGTAGATGTGGATTGTGCCCCATGTGTACGAAGTATTACTGAAATCTCTGCTCTACAGCTATAAAGGTTGATAAAGGTCATAGCTGACTTAATGCCTCTTTAATGGGAAGCTTTAGCATCGTCCAATAGCGTTATTTGTAATCTCTTATTACTGTCTCAGCATTATTTTCTGGTTCCTCTCCAGTTAAAGATTTCTCTTATTTGACCTCTGAAAGCATCTTTTCACTGCTTTCTTAACCACACTTAAAGGATTGTGTGAAAGACTTTACTCCCTTTCTGCAGAAGCTTACTCACTGCTGTAGATAGAGATCAAGTTAAGTATTTCCACTGCTCTGCACTCTGATACCTGATCCACACCGACTGATGATTACTTTGCACCTATGCGATTGATCATAAATTAAGATCAAATAACAGCTCACCCACTGAAGTCTGCCTCTGGATGCTGTTGTTTGTTCTTTAAAGGACTTACAGAGAGAATAACAAGTAGGCGGATGCGCTTGTGTTCCCCTTTGATGTGAGCAGGAAACTCCACCTACGCTTACACATTGGTATTTCAATGCAAGTTTAAAACACTGGTTGTGATTTTCAGAGATCACATAACACGTGGTCATATCTTTGTGTCAAATATTGAATGACAAGTATATTCCAATTAAGTACACTGTAATTGTTCACTATCTAGTTTGTTGAGATGAAAAAATATCATTATTCATGATCTGTTTTACGGGTTGGCAGGTTGTATTGCTACTGTACTTCTTATTCTAAGATTTATTTTCAAATGTGATCAAAAAACTATTTCGATTGGAGCGGTGAACACAATATATGTAGAAGTTTGAACAGACTGCATCCTGTGAAAATGTCTCATAGCTGGAAGTTCTGTCATAAAAAAGCAAACGACACGTAAAAAAACAACAAAAAGTCGACATGATCTTCAAATACGCGAAATGTTATCAACGACTCAGATTAATATCATCAAACCAAAGAAAGAGGCCACTGCAATTCCTCAACTTAGTAGATAAAAGAACATCTCCAATACAGAGAAGAGATTCATCAAAGCTGACAAAACAACAGTAATGAATAGTTTGAAATGTGCAGCTAGCCAGACATCTCTTTAAGAACACCGCCTGTTGACAAACCTCTCCTGTCTTAGCATGTTGGCAGCCGTCCTACTCACACATATTAAGGGTAAAACATAATTGAATAATTGCCTAAACGAGGACTTTACTGTGCAGTTAAACAAAACCCTTCTTAGTGGATAAGATAGAGGGAACAATAACAACAACACCATGCCAGAAGAATTGTCAAGTGAAGCCAAAAAAAAAGACCCAGCTGACTTTCTCTCTTTATAGGAAGACTCCACGCAAAATCTAGTAGGTTGCTCCTTTAGAGACAGCAATGTATGTTTGTTCAGTAAAGACTATAACAAAGCACTTCCCTAATAAATCACACAAAATGATACTTCTGACAGATATGTGGATCTATGAGGCAAAATAGTGACACAGAAGTAGTTTACGCAGCTAAGTGCAGACAAGTGTTACCCTTGTTTTGATACCACTTTTCATCATTTAAGTCCATTGTAACTGCTGTGAATAAAAGGGCAATATACACACCTTTCAAAAGCATCTTTCAAGCATGCAGCCGGAGGTAGCTGATGCTCAAAGACAGATAGAAGTATTTCTTTGATTCAAACATACACAAACGGGTGCATTAGCATTTCAATGCAGTCTAATGTCTGAAAACTAAAACCTGTTGCTCTTTTTCAAAAACCCAGTGCGCCACACACGATCGGAACACTGATCTGAAACCAGTGAATTACTACATAGGGAGAAAATCAGTGTGTTTCTCTGCAGTGAGTCGGGCTGCTTGTGCTGTGTGGCACAGAGGGGAGTGGGTGTGATAAATTGCCAAGAGCCTCGTGGAAAAACGCCGCCTCAAGTAGGTCAGCGCGACTCGGAGAGATAATCAAGGCCATTTTGACCCCTCCTGTGTGAGCTGTAAGTGGGTCAAATGCAGCAGTCAGCTGTTGCAACTCTATCACGCGGGCGCTGCGAGGCACTCGTCATACTGTCAGACCCCATTCCGTTAGTTTAAGACGTGGCAGGGTGCCCTGCAGCACCCACCAAAGCAGGACTCAGCCCTCTATCTGCCTCTCTCAGGGGTGAAATAACGTGAAGGTACCCTTCGCAGCGGTAGCAGATCCACCTTTCCCTCTTGTCAGTGAAAACACCCCCTGCAAACACAACCCTCTTTAACGGTCGTCTCCTCCTTTTGACAGCTCGCAGCTCTCTCCTATTCACAGCGGCGAAACTCCCCCTCCGCCCTCCCCTCCATGTCTAAAATGCCACCCGCATTTCAACCAGACTAACTCCAGCAATGTCCCTGCTTATTGCTCACTCTTCGCTGCACAGAGAAAAAGGGGAACTCGTGTGTCTCCAAACACTTCTGAGCACAGATCTGCAACAGCAGAACAAAGGCGATACAGGGCAGCCTTAATCTCTGCACTACTGAAGCCAGCAGCTATTTTAAAGCTCTTTCTCAGTGTCTCTCTATCCCTCCCACCTTCCTACATTCTTCCTCTCCTCCTCCCCCCCTTCTCCCCCCACGTTTCCCTCAGTGTCTCAGGGCAGCAGCTCCTCTCTGTTTTCCTCTCCTCTCTCCCTGCGTGTCCAGTGACTGACTGCACAATACACATCAATTATTCATGGCTGCTCTCTCCGTTTCGCAGGCAAAACCAATCACAGATGGAGTCATTGCTAATGGGCTCCTGCTGTACTTGCCACCGGTTTATTTGCACTCAGGCAACAAATACCCCAGAGACAATGAGAGAGAAAATAGGGATAAACTGTAAAAAAGAAAAGAAAAGGGAACGAGGAGCAGAGGAGGACACCCAGTGTGGTCAGAGAAGAAGAAAGGTACTTATCGTCACAAATAATCTAGCAAAAATTAGGAGCCGGCTTCTGCAGCAGTGAAGGGTTAAATACAGAGAGGGGGGTGGGGGTGAGACACAGGGGGAGAGAAAGGGGGGGGGGCAGATAGTGAGAGAGAGAGAGAACCAAATGCTTATCTCCTCACCTCGGATGTATGCAGCAGTTATTGATGTATCTTCTTTTTCTGTCTAGTGATCCATTGCTTGCTCTCCCAATACACACATCACACAGAAGCAGCCACAGCCACTTCGCCAGAAGGGAGAGAGGGAGGGGAGGGAGGGTGGGAGGGGAGAGAGGGAGGGGAGGGCAGGGGAGGGGGGGTGGGAGGGAGGAGAGGAGAGGGAAAAAAATGCAGGCAGCTCACATTTCAAACCTGCAAAGGGGGGTGGTGCCTAATGTGCTAGACAGCCTGTATCTTGGCCCTCGTCCAGAGCAACGAGTAAAAGAAGCCTCAATCAATTCATTTAAAGCAACATTTGTTACGAGGGGAGATGCAGCGCAATCTCCGGAAAATTGGTGATAGAAACTGTTTAGGTGGGCGCATTGAGCAGTGATTTCAGACACCGAACCTGGTCTTTGCATACAGTCGACTTAATCCATCAAACTAGTCATTGTAATTAAGGGGCACGGAGGAGAGAGGAGGGGGGGAGGAGGCTGGGTATTGTGGCTTCCTGATGCGCACAGGGTTGGAATCAGAGAGGGAGGGGCCAATTAGACAACATTTGTCTTTCAGCACACATGAGCCACAGTAAGCTTGTGGATAAATAATTACACACACATAAAACATGCAAACTGTGGGTAGACACAACACCCGAGGCAGTCTCAAGCATCTATTGTCACATGCAAATACAAATACTCGCGCACACACACACACACACACACACACACACACACACACACACACACACACACACACACACACACACACACACACACACACACACACACACACACACACACACACACACACACACACACACACACACACACACACACACACACACACACACACACACACACACACACACACAGGCACACACACAGGCACACACACCAGTGAGAGTGCATTCAGATGTCAACCGATCGGCGGCTAATATACAAAAATGTGCATTTCATTAGAGATGCAACCTGCTATGTTAATTAATTCTGATATGCAAACATCTGATTTTCTTGCACTTTAAATTACAAGATGTTTCCAATCACCTCCTGCTGCTGCTGCTGACATATTAACGGTGACGACAGAGGAGGACATACGGGCTCTAAAGCTCTTATCTCCTGTCCGTATTTGCTCTCCTGGTATTTACTATCAGCTAAGTGCACGGCAGGTGACTTACTGACCTGAACTCCTACTGCAAGTCAACACATCCATCATAGCTGGAACACTTCACATACAGTGATCATATAGTGTACAACCCACTGATGGTCCGAAGTGGACACAGTGGAGATTTACAGCTTCTGTGACACTCGTATCATAAATAATGAGCCTTTAACGTTGTAAACTCTGACACGGGTCCGTCTTCATGAACTGGGGCAGCCAAGCTTTTTCCAATCCATGTAACTGGTTTTTTTTACTAAAAGGAGACGACTTAAGTTTCCAAAGTTTCTTACTTATTATTGCACGAGATTTAAGAGAAATGTAAATTATGTGATGCAGAATACAGCTTAACATGTGTTATGTTTAATGTAAGGGTGCACCAAACTTAGCTATATCGCTTACAGTATATATATATTTCTTTAAAAAAAGTTAAAGAGGAATTTAGGAAGAACAATTTAAGCTCAACGGGTAGAAAAGAAAGAAAATCATATCATAATATTAATCTAAGATAGTTAAAGAGATAACATTAAGAATTACATCATAAATATCGTTTTTCTAATTCAGAAAAATCTGCTTTTGTGTTGGACTTTTTCTCGGAGATAAAGCAGACCTACAATGATGTTGTTTGACAAACATAATAGCAGACACCACTTAGGAAACCACAACAGCCTCCTCAACATCTAAAGTAAGGCTCCCATACTTGGAAAATAAAGTCTGAAAATGATGCGTTTAAATCTAAAGGTTGTCTATTTCTCAACAGCTGCTGACAGTCAAACTCGACCACCACCATTGTGTTGTTCTCTATTTAGGAACAGCCACAAACTATATGTTGGAGCACACAGGGTGGAGAGATGGACAGAAAGTAAAGAAAAAAACATTTTGGTGTGGGAATCTCTGGGAAGAGAAATTACAGCCCTTCATTCCTGTGTGTGTATCTGACCTCTGTATTGTACGTACAATCAGAGACTTCTCCACGGCTTAATGACAACACGTCTGACCACTAAGTCTTCAGCACCACTTTACTGGAAGGCCGGTGTATGATCAGCACTTCAAACTACAGTTTAAAGCGAATATACGTAAGATTTGAATACAAAAATACAACCATTTCAAGTTTAAAGTATAAACACATTTATCTTAATGGTCTTCTTTTGTAACAAGTGAGATATTTTGCAACTTTACTGTCTTCAGAATTACCATAGTTTAACTTGAAATGAAATGAATAGCCAGCAGACAACGTTACTTTTCCTTTAAGTCTTCATTTTAAATCATGTTTATGTCTACAATTCTGATTGATTTTACCAAATGGTTTGTACTTTCTATTAAAGTACTTTCGTGTAATTCTGTTTCTCCATACTGTAATTCTACTCCTACACCTGTGGCATGTCTGCATGTGTTAAGGCCCTCTGGAGACAAACTTGAGATTTTACACATAAATAAAACTGACTTGACTTTGCCAGCTGTCATGTTTTTTTTTCCTAGATAGATTCTTCGATTTCTAATCTAAGAAGCAGTTGTTCACACCGCCTAATGTTGATCTACGACTGCCTGCATACAAAACATCCCGTCCTAGTCCCACACTGTGAATACCCCCCAATCCAACCAACAAGAAAAGATGACACAAAGCATAAAAACTGTGTTGCTGAGATGTGTTTTTTATCATCGTGCTGACACTGTTAACTACAACCCACAATGTCTTTTGATCAAACTTGAAAACAGCCTTGCATGTGTAAAACAAGCGTGGAGACAAACCATGCTGACGGAGCGAGAGCTGAAGCCCAACTAATTATCTGCTGAATAGCTGCTTTACCAGGCGTTTGTTACACCAGAGAATGAAGTGAAAAACGTGGACTGGTCCCCCCCTCTCTTATAAGTTGGTGCCTCCTTTCACTCTTTAGAGCCGAGGAATTCCAAGAGCTTGCTGAGGCGCAAACGATTGGGAATGTGCCACTCTGACCCTCTTGGAGGAAAAACCGTGATTAGGCGTTTTGTCTGCGCTCTCTAACCAGACTGAACCATCCTGCGGGAGGGGTGTGACACAGTAGAGAGATGCGTTTAGAGGGCTTGTAATGTACCCTGTGATGGAGAGGGAGAGAGGGGAGGCCTTGATGAGATGATCCACACCGAACAAGTGATCTCCGTGCTTTGATGTCACCAAGGCTCTACATGCATGGCTTTGCCCTGCGGTAAAACAGTCCAAGTAATCACAGATTAATAGAGCAGGCTAATCTCATTCACAAAGAGGTCACTACGAGCAGACAGTCGCCCCTCCCCCAGCTCTTCCCGAGCATTGAGAGACGCCTGCAAAAAGGCAAAGGACTACAACTGAGCACATCTATTAAAGACTACAGATTCCATTAAAACACACTGTTTGATTAGTCAGCATCTAAACTGCTCACTTCAATAAGCGGTTATAATGAACTTTTCCTCAGGCGAGAGAATACCGCTGTTGTCATCAGGATTATCAGTTTATTTTTGCCTTTCCAAGCTTTTTCTTACACTTAAATTAATGATATCATGTCTCTAAAGTGTTGGTCAAAACTATTTGTCAAAGCTACAACCTGTTTCCGCTGTAAGTAGACTGTGAGCATTGATTTTCTACAGCTGAAATCAGCTCTGCCCTCCCTACAGCCCAATTTCCCCTGCAATTTTCTCCCATGCTCAAGAGAGGAATTTCGATGACATAACAGAAATGTAAAAGCTCCGCCACGTCAGAGCCAAGATAAGTTAGGCCTGGTTAAAATGGGACACCAAATCTGATTTACTTATTAACGCTCAGCCATTGACCCTCTGTCCTCTGTGGCAGCCCCTCTTGTAATTACCAGAGATCTTGCCCCCTCCCCACCCATTATGGACATAGATTTTCAGAGCAGATTATAAGATACACAATATGACTGGGCAGGCCTTTGGTTATGAGAATAAAGAGTTGGCTTCAAAGGCACCTTTTTCACTTTTTTAAAGCTTTTTCCTTTGGATAAAAGTCCCAGGCTTTGCGCTATTCAAGTACCTTTGTTAGTAGAGATAAAGAACCAACATAAGGTGGAACTGTTTCAAGCTGGCTGTATCCAGAACAATACAAAAAGACTGTTATGCAACAAATGGCAGACTAAGCGTATTGATGACTGAGCTGAGAATTTGAATTAAAAAAAACTTGGATCACATCCAGTAAAAACTGTCAGATTTGGCTAAATTAATTATTACTCAATGAACATCATGAATGGGATGCTGGATTCACTTTTACAGCCTCTCAGATGTGTTCCTTGGTGAACGGCAGACACTAACTCTTCTGTCTTTGGTGTTGGATGGCTGACCTGCCGCCATCCCCGTCATGTGACTCCCTCCCTTCCCTCGTCACTAGGCAACGGCCCCGCAAGATGCTGCGAAGTGGGTCCTGCCCCTGGGGCCCGGTGGGAGTGTTGTTTAAGAGCCGTCTCCCTGGGCTGCCAGAGAGGGCTTTCTCTCCGCCTTAACAACCTCCTCGACCGGGGCCTCCACTCTAAAGAGCTTCTGGAGAATGTCTCCTCAGAGTCTTTTCATTGACTCTCTTCTTACAGGCCTCTAAAAATATTCATGCATATACAGGTACATAATTGTCCATGAAATGCACTTTGGGATGCTGCCTAGACTGGAGTACTTGCCGGTTTTCCAAATGACTACTGTAGCAGGAAATTATTCAGACAGAGAATCAATTGGCAATCTTATCTAAGCCCATAAAGTAGGGCCTGAGATTTGATTTAGCATTAAGTAGAATTAGAACATTTGGCAAGTTAATTGCAAGCAGAGAATGATTCCCATCTCGAGGCCGACATAGGAGTGGCATTGCAGGATTTTAAGCTTCATATTACCACTTGTGAAAAATGGACGCCGTAAATCAGAAAAGGCAAATGCAAGTGAAAATTCAAACAATATGTGGCTCTGACTTTCATGTCCTACTCCACTTAGGGCGGCTCAGCGCAGAGGCCGAACACACTGAGGCAACTGCACAACCTCGCTTTCCTCATAACCTAAGACAGGTGGAAACCACAAATCAAAAACTGTAAAGGAGAACAAAATATTCCGGTTATCTTCCAAGCTGCTGACAGCCGATACATCTTCATCCCCTTCGTACGTCAGCATGCTTTTTTCGCCAGCTTGATAACATTTAGCAGTATACATCGGTCCCAATAATCCATCACTGTACCGAGATGATGGTGCTGTGTGAAAACAGGAACTCATGGTCACTGATAAAGTAGTTTTGTCGCCTCTGACAAATTGAGTATTCTGCTGTACGCACTTTGTCTTAAAACTCAAGAGAAAAAAACAAATCTGTAATTTATGATGGGAACAAGTATGGAGGTGAGATCGGACATGAAGAAGTCAAAGTTTATAGATATAAGAGGGCAATAAAACAATAAAAGGTATCATGTAGAGCGCTGGAAAATGAGACCATTTAGAAGGCTGTCTAACAGTACAGTGCTTTTCTGGAGTGTCAGGATCCTAAAGTAGTGGAGGTGGGTGGGTAGTGGTACTATGACATTCTGCCAAGAATGCAGGCAGGAACTTTGGGCTCAAAAAGGCCAGCATGGCCAGATGGCCTGAGAAGGCAGTTGAGAAAACTCTGTTCGTACCTGCTGATTTTGGAGTGAACTTGTCCCTGTTGGCAGCGCACACGGCCAGGAGCCGGTAGCCCAGGTCCAAGTCGTAGCCTTGCTGCGCTGCTACCCGGCTGACCACCTGAACACAAACACAGCATGCAGTCAGGACAAAGTCAAATATTACATTCTATTATGAGGTGAGGTTCGTTTGTATCCTTCTATACTATTCCTAGAAAGAAGAATCATAATTCAACCTTCAGATAAAAATCAGAGACTTGTAGAAAGAGCTGAAAACACCATTATTTATTTTCCCATTAACATTTTGGTATTTGATATTCAGAACCAACATCTTTTAACATAACGTTTGCATTTAAATACACAATGACAGACCATCATGGAATAATTGTGCCTGACTTATTAACTTGAATGCAAGTTATATTTTAGAATATTAGGGAACTACCAGATCCGAACGCACAGCTTCCTTTAATCTCATGGCTGAATTGTCTTTTTACCTAATTTGATTGAAATTGGTATTAAATCCAGATTTCATAGATACACCATAGAATCTATAGATGACTTAAAAGACATTTCAAAACACCATGATAGTAGTAAAACTCATCAAAGGACTCAACATTTAGTCCTGACACCCTAAATGTTATATAAGAGTGAAGTTCGGCATCATCAAAGATCCCGTTCCACCCATAAGATAAAGTCACTGCAAGTTTATCATTTCCATATGAGTTGGTGGACGACATGTGGCCTCTGGTGCCGCGATGCCCACTGTGAGGAAACATTAAGAGAAACATCACATGCCAAAGGAGGTGATGTAAATTACCCTTATGTGGCACATGTTGCTTTGATTTACCATTGCCATTATCAGCTCAAAGAGACCCGCTCAAGACGTTTAAACCTTTAGGACATACTGAGACCTGTGTGGACCAACATGCCTCACTACAGACGGATTCTTCTGCCTGCCTGGTTTTCATAGCCGCGATCCCAAGTTCAAGACTAGCCCCGAAGTAGCACAGCTGAACATTGCTCCCTGCACCATATCATTATCTCCTGTAAGTATAGTCCTGATGCGACACCAAAACACAGTATGTATATCTGGCCTATCTGTCTAATTAGAATCTAAACTTGCGAGGGACATTTTGCTAAATGGTAATTCTAGTGTAAGAAGTTACAATAAGTGGTTCTAATTTCAGGACTTTAATTGTACACAGTCAGTTGAGTTGTGGTGTTGGATTGTCTTCCATACAGAAGTCACTCAAACTTGATATACTCTGTGAAACTCTCAGTAAAAAAATAAATAATTATTCTCGTGTTTTTATGTCTTAGAAATTGGGAAGTAAATACAAACATTAGAAAAGAGTCAATTCATTCTTATTTTTAAGGTTAGGGTTAGGGTTACGGTTAAGCAAATTACTTGATTACCCCATTATCAGACTGTCGATTGTCACGAAACCACATTTTCTTGATGACACAATATTAAGATATTTGTAGAAGTAGATGATTGTTTTGTCTGTGTAGCCACCTGTCTGAGATTACATAAAACCACTGTTAAGGCAACAGTGACAATCACACAGGCGACAGGATGAAGTGTTTACCATTACACTCCAAGACTAGGTAATTTTACAATAACATTAGATTATCTGCGCTGCCTCCCAGTTTGGTTCACGCTAAGGCCTATACAAGCCATAAACTAAAAGGAAAAGCCTTGAGATTTTCACGGCAGGAAACA
This sequence comes from Pseudochaenichthys georgianus, assembly GCF_902827115.2. Taxonomy (NCBI): domain Eukaryota; kingdom Metazoa; phylum Chordata; class Actinopteri; order Perciformes; family Channichthyidae; genus Pseudochaenichthys; species Pseudochaenichthys georgianus. Next base: position 16,774,328 of record NC_047521.1, on the reverse strand, counting down.
AATTGAATTGGGGAAATGGAGGGAAAGGCACCTGCTGCTGCACATTAAAGCAGTAACACAAACACTCACTTGAATGGAGGGATGTGTCAGAGTGGTTTCATTGTGGTGCTCAAGTACAAATCTCTCGGGTTCCTTGGCTTGCTGTAGCCATGCTTGCTCCAAGGGGTTACTAATTGAACCCAATAGGAGTTATACGTATCTCTTATCTACTGCTGGAGGCGTTATGGAAATAAGCATGTTAAAGCACAGAATGGCCCAAGGTGACAGGTGAGTGACATATCCTCAGCCGTCCATTGTTCTGCCTGAATATCTGTTCAGTATCTCTTCAAACAAATATCAATAGGGTAGAGTGTCATCTCTTCATTGGGTAACAATCCATAAGAGGTTATTCATTAAATAAGTGTTACTTGTTTGTGTTAGACAACGGCTAAAGTCAGCTTGGCTTCAATGCCATTACAATGGATTCCAATTGTGACTAACAGCCATGGCCACAAAAAGAAAAAGCACCATCCTCTATAGACACATTTTCAAACACTTATCTACTTTTCCAGTTGACGGTTACATCCTATATCTTCGCACAATTATAGATACCCAAACAGACGTTAGCTGTAGGCACTGCTTTAAGATATTGTAGTTTTGCAACACAACTGTTGTCTATCTGGATGTTCAATACGTTTAAAATACAATTGTACCAAAAACAGTTGAAGATATGGCTAAATAGACAGCCTCCATTTGTTGCTACAGCGGTTAGCCTTTTATCTTGTTTGCACATAAATAGGTAGCATTTTCCTAACATTGTTTTGGCAGCTGAGTAATGAATTGGGAATGGTTTGAAAATAATTGTATTTGCACATTGTAATCCATTCTACTTGCCTCAAAAGAGAATAAGGTGACAACATTTTTAGAGCAACCTTTTAAGCCAAAAGAGGACAAATGAGAAGGACTATTCAGGCTACAAGTTAATGTTTATATGTGTAAAGTATATAGTATATGATTGTGTCAAAATACTCTGATGCACTTTAGTCAAACTCATTATTTGTTTACAGTATACATCTCAAAGCAGCAGAGTCTTTTTCAATTGCCACGGGATACTAATTATTCAATTAATCAAAAGCCCCTAAGCATTTAAGTAAGGGAATTAAGGGCTTTGTAACTGTATTTCCCTATAAGCACTGATTGCTTTGTGGTTTGAGGATGCTATTGCTCTCCTTTTCCTGCTCCAGTGTGCCAATTTCAAACTGTAACTGAAGTCACTGAGAGGTGACTGAATGCCAGTAGTTTTTACAGAGTGAGAAACTCTTTATTTTTCAGCAACCTCAGTAAAGATCAGGCAACTAAACATTAGTTCCCTCGTAACCCTGAGGGAGTAATGGAAAGAGCCAATGCAGCATTTGTTTTAGCTGCCTTTTCATTGTCCTTGAACTTTGGAGTACAGTACTGCAGAGGGTGTTCATGACTCGGGACTTACCGTTAGGCATCCCATCAGGCTTTGCTCGAAGGGGCGCTGGAAGGCTCGGGGGTCACCACACCAGTCCAGCAACTCTGTCGCTGCTGTGTGGAAATTTGCTGGATTTTGTAAGTGCTGGAAAGGAAACAAGGGAGAGGTGGTAATATGTTAGTCAAAGTCAAACAATGTGCAAACGTCACTAAGAAACAGAATACAGATCATTTATATTTGTTGTATGTATTCATAATTTGGTGAAACATATGATAAGTAAAGCAAGGCATGAGAAGGCACTGAATACAAGTTTACATATTGGTCCTGGCCTGCCTAATTGAAAGTTGTGACATGGCGATTTATTCCTATTAAAACACATAATCAGGCATAAAGTACTAATTTTAATTATTAAAAGGATTGCTCATCTCCAATCCATCAATTTCTTTTAATAATGAATAGTTTTTAAATATGGAATAACTGACTGAGTATGCTAGATAAGAGTCGAAAAGTACATGGATACATTTTCAAAAACTGATCTTATTAAACTTTAGCGTACTTTTGTTTCAGGTTTAAAGTATTGGCGCATGGCTGAAGGAGTATGTCCGCATTAGACTCATGCCTCCACTTTCCTCTCCCCAGGTTTCTGTAGCAACGCCTCGACACGGGTGCAATAAATCTCCCTGTATGGCTGCATGAATAGCCGAGGAAGCCCTTATTTCTCCAGCCGGCCCTGAGCTGTGCTGTGACTTTATCTGACAACAGGCTCCTTGACCTACAGGTAACCCTTTATGGCTTTCATTCGCCAACTGGAGCCAGCAGCCCACTCACGAACCCTGTTGTGTGTCTTGCAGTGAAGCAGCAAAAGAAACTGAAAAATTGACCTGGACTCACTGTTAGTACATTTTCCTCTAAAAGCTTTCAAATCGAATAGGAGACACACCACCTCCACTCTTCAGTAATCTTTAAGCTTTGGATATAATATGCACAATATGCACAAGCCTTTTTAGTGCACTTGTTCAAACCAGGAACAAATGGACTCCCACGTCATGGCATCAAAGGTAAACAGAGAGGTTTGTCAGCTTAAAGTGAATGGATGCAATTTTTAACATGCTTAAGATATCACTGTCTGGGAGAATAGAAGAAGAGGAAGTGACTATCAGTGCCTTTTTCGTGTCTGCTCCTTAGGGGGCAGCAGAGGTCAGGATTTGATAGGCCTGATTTCATATTCATTCTACAACCCAACGTTGGACAAGGATGAAACAATATTTGTTTATTTTATGTTCTGTCAGAGACTGTTCCTCGCTTGCCTTTCATGTCTTTGTGAACTGAGGATAAGAAGTGGAGGAGTTACTGAGCATGTAAATTAAGTCTCCTGGAGAAACACACACATCCACAGATGCTACATTTAGATGGGAATGGAAGCTAGACAACACACGCAATCAGAGCACCAAGCATGGAAAGGGGGTGGAGGGAGAGTATGTAGAGGGGAGGGGGGGAACGGCACCAACACTTGGGCTTGAAGTGATTACTGTTCTTTGCACTCAGAACAATTGGTCCCACCAGTGTGGCTGTCACATGGAGAGCTTGGCACTGCCACGCCACAGATGTTCCCCTTACTCCGGCCAAAACCCACCAATCAAACCTAAACTAGTGGCCAAGAGACTCCTCACTCCCCCCCCTTGTCCTCATCCCCCTGGGTGAGTACGAACCTACAACATTTACACTCCAGCAAAGGCTCGTCTCAGTTCGAGGGGAAACAAAAGACTCGCAGCGTCCTGAGAATACAGCTTTCTTCAGATGCAATCATCCTCTGTAGTCACGTCTGGAAACGACTTGATCTGCACATCTGCAGCTAAACTGAATGTGACAGCGCACGTGAACTGGCAAAGACTCCCCTTTCCCTTTTCAAAATCACAGCGTTTGGTTACGCCGCTGTTGTTATTCAGCACCACCCCAGAGCACTGAACACATATTAATGGAGACAATTATCCCTGAAAGGAAAGCCTTCACAGACAAAAACAGCTGCATAGCCAGTGCAGCAGCAGCAGCAGCAGCAGCAGCAGCAGCAGCAGCAGCAGCAGCAAAGAGAGGGCTGTCTTCCAGTTTATCTTGAACTATTGACGCTTACAGTTTGAGGAAGTGCTCCTGCAGCGAGAGGAGAGTTCATAGTTTCTGCCAAAGCCCTGTACGAACCACTGAGTGGAGAGTCTGACAGCAAACTGGCTTCCCCACAGCGAGAGGAAATGTACTGTCTCTTAAATAGATACCAGCAGTATCACTGAGCCCATCTTCCCCAAAGTGTTCACAACGGTGCAATTCTGGGACGCTGGAGAAAAACAAACTGCCATTGAGAAACTGTGCGTTTGCAGACGAAATCAGATAACTGTTATCGTGTATCTTTTTCTAAATCCTAGTCTTTTTGGAGGTTGAACAAGCGAACATATTTATTTAGCTGTTAAAGGTTGTATATATGTTCCTTTGAGGTATTTAGCACCACCTTATGCATCATGATGTAGAACACTATCTGTGTTGTTTACCTTTTACATATTTCAACTACTACTATTTCTGTATGGATTAATCTGTTGATTCCTTCTTTAATAAAAATAATTTGCTTTGCTTAACCACCAATTAACCACGATTGTTAAGTTAGTAGTAAGCGGTAATCTATTTCCTAACATTAATGTCAAAAAAGTAAACAAGACATCAGATGTAAAGTCCTTTTAGGTATCTGAATTAGTGTACTGGGGTGATACACCACCATGTTTCCATAGTTTATGATCAGTTAAGGTTATGTTATTGTTTATCATATTATTGCAATTTCACAACAGGACGGAAATTTAAAAATTACCACTGTAATGATTTCTGATTCAACTTTCAACCCGTGATTCAATCATGCTGACAGACTCCAATTTCCTCTACTTTATCATCACGCTCGGCAGTAATTTATCATTCGAGCAACAAAATCAATTTGTTCCCCTGTCCGCTGCACTGGCTGGGAGTATTCAGACAGACATGTCACATCTTCCAGAAAACAACAACACAATGGAGCAGGCTTCATTTATATTCCTGCTCTACGTCCGCATTGCCTTCGAGATGCCACATTTTCAGCATGTGCACACTTTCAATTAAAGCAAACAGCTGGATTGGTTTACAATATTTCCTTGATTATTTTAATGGCTTGGATATTGGACAATGGGGAGCAGGGGGAGAAGATAGTGAGTTAATTGTTCTGATCTCCCCTGATGATCATCTTTGTGTGCGGGGAGGAGAATAGACGGCCGGCTGAATGGGCTCACTGCTAGTCTAATTGGCAGGACATAAATGGTATTTATTATGCGGGCCTTCCAAACCCTGATTGTCTGTGCACAAAGCTGCCTCTATTAGCAGGGTGCTGGCTCTTACTGGTTGGTTTGAAATGACCCGGCGCTTAACCATTTATTAGATGGACTGGAGGCCTCCTTGTATGCCATGGATCTCTCTAATTGGCATGTTTACCCATGTGCTGGTTCCCCGGCCGCCAACATTGGGACGTGTTTGTTTAAATTTTTGCCTTGCCGGGGTTAATACATTTAACCCCGGCAACATTTGAATTGTTAACATGTTTTGTTATGTTTGACAGATGCAAGTCTCTTTCCCTGTTCTGTGAAATTGCTTTACAGAATAATTCATTAGCTATTAGGAATACAGGACATTCATAGAACCCAATTTCACCTCCCATACAAGTAAAGGAGGAGGGGATATTGAATATGTAATGCCCTGCTGTGAAGAAGGTATCCAGCATGCAGACAGAGAGTGTGTGCCTCTGTCTACCTTATTACTTAAGGATATCAAAGCTTGGCTCTACACATAGGGGCTTCCCTCTGTTTGCTCCCTCAACACTCGCCCCGTCTTGCTATCTGCCTCACCCTGTCTCTCTCTCCGTAATAGCAGCGAACTCCCAGCCGAGGGTAAAACAATTTGCCACGTCCACACTTGTGTTTAAGGTTGAGCCCCATAAATAGTCCCAAAGGCATTTCTGATGTACTTTTCAGGAGGTGGACCTCAGCACAGAGTCCTGAAACAAAACGGGCCGTCAGTTAAGAAAAGAGATCAAAGAGAGAGCCCTGTAGCCCGGGGTTACTCAAGTATGTCTGTTTCATTCTGCCAGAGATTCGTCCCGCAGTAAACGGTGGGGAGAGGAGAACAAAAGCACTCGCTGGGAGTCAGCGGTGGTGGAGGGTGATGATGGGGGAGGGAGGGGAGCCTCTGCTCTTTGACCCCGGTCAGTAACCCGAGTCACACCACAGTCCTGATAGTGAGACTGAACAGATTAGTCACTTAGCTGTGGCCCAACATGGAGACCAGGGTGCCTTATGGCTGTCGCTGTAAGCGTGTGTACAAGCATACGCTTAGAAAAGGAAATCAGAGAGTTAGAACCTTTCTACCAGCCAAATAAATAGAGGAACAAACAAATATGGAAATGACTCTCTGCATAAAGGTTCAAATGGGGGTAAATGTATCTTTACAAAATCCATTTGTGGAGGCAACTTAGAAAAAAATACGGTAATTACACGTCATTCTTTTGCCACCATGCCTTCTTCCTCAACTAAACGTTACACTGACAAAAGCCCCATTTTTTTTTGCACTGTTTACCACTGTGCAAAAATAACGTGTTATATATATATATATATAAATATATTGGGAGGGATGAAATCCTCTTTAATGGTCACACATGCAGAGCACACAGTGAAATTTGTTTTCTGCTTTTAACCCACCCTAGTACCAGGAGTCTAGTACTAGGAGCCGTGGGCAGCTATTGTACAGCGCCCAGGGATCAATGGGAGTGGGGGGAGAAGGGGGATGTCCGGTGCCTTGCTCAAGGGCACCACGGCAGGGCAGGAGGTGAACTGGGACCTCTCCAAGTAGCAGTCCACCCTCCATTTTTAGGTCTGGTCGGGGACTTGAACCGGCGACCCTACGGCTCACAGTCCAATCCCCTACTGGTGTTGCAATTGAATTTAAAGTTTCATTATGTTTAGATTAGTTTATTAGCCTGTCATCTTCTTACAGGCTAATAAACTAATCTCTAGTCTCATGTTGCTTTATACTTCTACGTACACTTATATGTCATTGTCATTGTAAAGGTAACACTTTGGATAAGAGTTTTCCTGCTCTGAGACCCTAAGGAAAATAACCTTTTCTTCAACAGTCTCAGAAGATTTTATTTAACAATTTGTCTTAAAATAGACTTCTAGCGAGTCTTGAAACTTTCTCAGACTTTCAGTCTTTTTCCCATGGTACAAAGAATTAGATTTTGACCAACCATACTTGACACTAATTTGGCCATGATTCAGATATCTTAATTGGAATTCCATAGTTGTGCTGATATTTATATGTGTGCTTGTAGATTTCTCTAAATAATTACTGATTGACTGTACGCGTTGTGTTTTATGTAAATTATTATTTTCGGTTGATTGTTCTTTGTGTACCTGACAAGGGACTGCATATAGAATGAGCCTATAACTAAATCTGAAATCAATTATATGTGTTCCTTAATTAACATTATTATGCATAAAACGTTTACCAAAATGAAAATGCTAAAAACTACCTCATTTTACTTAACAATATTAGTGTAAATGTACCTTGTTACTCTCCAGCTGTCAGACAGGTGACAGGTAGCATACATGAACCTTCTGCGGCTTATGCACACAGTGTAAAACAGACAGTCCCAACACTCTCACCTGTTTGATGCACAGCAGACGGTCATTTGTCTGCTGTATGTGTCTGTCCATAGACGGAATGGAGTTCATGTTGATTGTCCGTCTTCGGCCTCTACCTGCCAGCCATTAAACTGAAGCGTTCTGCAACAGAAACAGAGACACGTGTTAAAGCTTGCCTCTTCCCAGGGAAGCTGCCAATCCCATCACCACCAGGATATTGCAGTTTAGCGTGTACATATGTGTGTGTGTGTGTGTGTGTGTGTGTGGCTGTGAACTGAGCAGGGAGATATTGATTTGGCAGGTGACAAGCACCTCCGAGGGACCAAAGGATGACATTCCTCTCAGCTCCTGTGACACCCTTAACAAGCCCTGGCAGTTGCCCCCGAACACTGCCACACACCTTTGGAGAGGACACACTGGATGGCTTAGAGAGGATGTCTGAGGAACACACACACATTTTGAAACGTCTGCCTGAGAAAACGGCATGAAACCCTTCCAGCCTGGCCTGTGAGAACATTAACTTGGCATGTGGTTCTCCGTTTACATTACTTAGCCATTATGTAATCTTTGGTTAACAATTATCTGTACGCTGGGCCCAGACATGCTCTACATTTCATTCCCCCCCCCCCCCCCCCCCTCCAGCACACTTCCTCTAACAAAACCCCTTACAGCGCACTATTGATATTGGAGCAGCGGCTTATGGACAACCTCTCTCTCCCTCTCTTTTCTTTTTTCCAGAGGAATAATTTGTCACGGAATGCAAACAATGGGGCAGTGATCTGACACACTACACAACATTATCACAAGTTAAGAAAGTATTACAAGCTACATTAAAGGTTATCAATTTCGCCCGCGGGGATCTGATTTAATGTTGCATTCAACATCAAATAAATATCACACTCAGGGTGTCGGCCCATAACTCATGGTGACCTGCAGCTTCAAATGGAGGAATTAACAAGCGCATATATGGGTGGTGGGGGGGGGGGGAGCTTATCCATCTTCACCTCCATCTTCTCCTCCCCTCACTCCTCCTTTATCTCATCCTGTCTCGGCCTTCTTGCTAGTGCAGGGACATTTCCTCCTGCGGCGCATCATCTCTCACTCAAACACTCGCCCCTATCACTCAAACCCCTCCCACCCTCACGCCATCTTTCTCCATTACCATCACATGGTGAGAAATGTCTCTGCACAAAGTACCGGTGAGATGAGGGGGAGAGAGCAAAGCAGAGAGAGAAAGAGAGAGGCGGCATGCTGCACCATACTGATAATGCTCACTCTAGCTGGATTTAACGGTAGGGCCAGTAATCTACTCCACTAGACAGCTAAAGAGCTTTTATGCTACCTATTGGAGCTGCTCATGCCTGTACTTGAGAGGAGAGAAGGGCACACTAGTGCATTCCTCTCCATAAATTAGAACACTTATGAAAAAAGACATCAGAGGAATTTTTCACTCCGAGTCTCTTCGCAGATGTTAACGTGTTGACATTTTTTAAGCCTCATACTAGACAATGTTTAGACGTGAGGGGCTGGAGTTGGATACCTTGTGACCTGGCAGGATTTTTGGGGGGGTAAATACAGATATAAGAAATCAACAAATACATGATTTATAGAGACTATATGGGTGAAGAGAAAACAAGCACTACAAGCATATAATAGAAGTGCTTTCCTTTTTTTTCAATGAAGAAATCCTCAATGTCAAACATGACAACAAGCACCACCCTAAGCGTTGCACTGACTTTCATTACATCCCTTTGGTGTTTGCTGCTATAACACCCCCCCCCCCCAGTCCCCCGTCATTGCAGGCTGATAGTGAGCTGATCCTCAGCGAGGGGCGGCTAAGGATCATCGTGCCCCTCAGCCACCAGCAGGTGTCTCCCTGGCCCTTCAAAGGCCTGGCTAGTGGCACAAAGAAGGCGGAGCGGTGTTGCTTTAAGCCTTTACAAGCTCTACAAATCCTCAGCTGCTGCTTCCTAACAGGGCCCACTCAGCCCGGCACTGCCTGTCTGACCTTGTGGTTATTGATGAGCGAGTCGACCTGCTCTCTCCGTTTCTCTCCCCTCCTGCCCTTCCCTTCACTCTCTCTTTTTTTCTCTCTGTGTCATCCCTCTTACCTCCAACAGTGAGTTAAAATGAGGGGAAAGAAAGAGGCTGGGCTGCCATTCACCACCCCGGCTTTTTTTCTGTTAAACACACATTGCGATGATACTTCTGACCTCCCCGCTCTGTTAAGCCTGGCTCCACATATTTGCATTTATTTTCGTCCCGAGATAAAAAGTACAAGATAAATTCAGTAATTTAATTTTCAGATATTCACTTAATCAAACCCTATATGTTTGTTGCATCCTTAATGACTAACAAGAGCCAGATTAAAGATTAAACTGGTGGAGATATGACAACAGATGCAATTATGAGATCCCCCCCTCCCATGTACTGTACGGGCTTTAGATGATCTCACAGATGCTATCATTTATTCTTTTCTCTGCGCCTTTACCTAATGTGAACTTATTTGCAGAGATTCACTCCACAGACCCTGAATGTGTGAAGGGAAACCGCTGATACAAGCATTACTTGATGTTAATTTACTAAATTGCACGGAAGGCGTAACACAACAAGTTGAGAGCTGCGGATTCCTGCACAACAAAAGACACATGAGGGGGGGGGGGAAGTGAGAGGGGAGGAGGGAGAGCCGCTTTCCTACCCTATTCAAGGGGGAGCTCAAATATATGTATTGAGTGGGAGCTGTAATAAAACGAAACGGGTGAGGAGATGCAGGCTGGGAACAAATATGAAAGGCAGTGGAGGATGGCGGCAAGGTGATGGAGCACCACCGGAGGATTGGATGAAATTATCTCTTTATAATCAGGGGGCTTCTGCATGGCTGCCTCCTCCATTGCCCAGTGACAGATGAGGCCGAGCTCTTCAAATGGGCTTTTCACAGCCCACCTCTAGGGTAAAACAATGTTTTTCTTCCCTCAGTACCACCACTTCAAAAGCTTTGTTTCCACACGGCACCCCGCAGAGGACAGGATTGTCTCCTGTCACGCACGGTCCATGTCTCTCATTACATGTTCATGTTACATAAGTGTACCTTGAAAAAGGGTTGCAGATTTAATTTGATGACAAAACTGTGCAACAACGGGATCTGGAGGAGTTAAGTTGAATACAGACACTAAGGCAGAACATTATTTCCCGTAAGTAAGAGGGATTGCTTTTTGAACGGTCACAATCTAAACATTTTAGACGCCCAAAACCCAACCATGCATCGTCAAAGAGAAATTCTAGTCTGTTAATGTAACGTAGACGAGTTGTGTGCCTCTGCTCTGCAGGATGAAAACAGTCTGAGGGGGGAGAAGAGTAGACAATGATTAGCTTTATCCCACCATCACAGCAGAACAAATGGATCACGAACCCTCGCCGCTTTACACAGACTCTCAGCTGAGCTGTCAAGGCGCAGGGAAGTAGTAAACAGATTTAATTTATTCATATAAATGGCTTGTGAACCAAAACAGTCGGGCTACTTTAGGGACAGACACAGTGCTGTTAGAAGGATATTTGCCGTTTATTACAACACGGGTCTTATTTAAGTTGTTTCGGCCATTGGTTATGATAATATTGTGATCAGCAAAACATTTTCTAAGATCTGAGTATGTGGTCCAACAGGACAAGAAATTAGACAGATTTGAAACTGTGTTGTTTCAACTGTGACATCACAAGTGGGTAGATTGCATGTTTTCCCCAGGATTAGGAAGACAAAAACCCCTCTCACCCGTTACAGAGACACACACTTCTATCGTCAAACTGGACTGAACTCCAAATATCCAGGTAAAGTAACAGAAAAGAAAATACTTTTTTGAAAGGTAGGTTCATTTTTTAAACAAATAACTGCTTGAAGGCAGATGCAGGTGCAGTGTTTGAATAAAGACACATTTCCCGCCTAAAGAGAGACGTCTGAAGTATCAAACACACAGAGAGCTGGAGTGGGGCTGTAGGAAGTACAAAGACAGCAAGCCGCACTGGCTACCTTACTAAGAACACACACACACACACACACACACACACACACACACACACACACACACACACACATGTACACACACACACATCTTCTCACCTTCCCTTGAGTGCTGGACTGGCATCATGATACCATAACAACACCCTCAGTCACTCTTAATGTGCTTTACAACAACACTACATGCCGGGTGTTACACCTCTGCATAGCTGTGTGAAACACCACCCTTAATAACACACACACACACACACACACACACACACACACACACACACACACACACACACACACACGCACGCACACACACACACACACACACACACACACACACACACACACCACACACACACACACACACACACACACACACACACACACACACACACACACACACACACACACACACACGCACGCACGCACGCACGCACACAACACACACACACACACACACACACACACACACACACACACACACACACACACACACACACACACACACACACACACACACACACACACACACACACACACACACACACACACACACACACACAACACACACACACACACACACACACACACACACAACACACACCACACACACACACACACACACACACACACACACACACACACACACACACACACACACACACCCACCTTGCTAATCGAAAGCTCAAAGTACTGCTGACACTATTAAAATGGTACAAGGTGGCCTAAGCGCAGAAATCAGCATCACTCCGGCACCTCGCGGGGACACGTTGAGACATGCTGCTCAAGGTGATAGCGTCCCCCTGTGTCTTCTATTGTAGGTGAATTAGGCAATAAAGGGCTAATCTGCGCCGCCATTGACTAGGGCTTGGCTGTTTGCAGCACTTGCTTAAGGGCGATAAAGATGAGGGAGGAGGAGGAGGAGGAGGAGGAAGCATCTCTTCACCCTCGTGATTTTAATGAGCTTTGATTCCTAGATATGCCTTGTTGTCTTGCGACTGTCGGCCGAGGCCCACGTGAAAGCTCCCCTTTAATTATCTCAACGTTGTGGGGACGCCGTTTTCTTGCTCTGAGGGAGGGGGTGTTTGGTTTGGAGAGGGCAGCTCCAGGACTCCAGGTGTCCGCCTGGTTCTCTGCCTGGTAAGTGGCCAGGCAGGCAGCGGGACAAAGCTGTGTTTGTTCGACGGAGGAAAAAGCAGAGAGGATGGAAATGTGTACGAATCGGCGCTGCTTCCATTGTTGCTCTACAGCATGTGCCATAATCCTCGGCAGGCTCCATCCAGAGCTGGCACGGAGGATACTATGAGCTGCCTCCTGCCTGTCCCACCTCCCTGCTCTACCTCCCCTCCTCGCAGCCCTTCTCCATCACCTCCGCCACCCTTCCCCCCCATGTCTCTGCTGCACACACATATGGACACACAGCCACTCAAGTGCACACACTCTCTCACACCTCCCCACATGGCTCCTTAGCAGGCTTGGGAATGGATTTCTTTTTATCTAATGTGGTTTGGTCTGCAGCTCCAGTGGCAACCATGAGCAAGGGTGGGCTCCAGTTGTGCCACTCACTCACACAAACCACAAACACACACACACTCAATCCAAGGAGCCCCGCTGCGTTTGTCGCTGTTCACTGATCTCTCCGTCTATCCCTTCTGTCTTTCTCCATCTCCCATTCTCCCTCTAACTCACTCCACTCCCTCTCTCTCTCTCACCCAGACCCACATTCACTTTCCTTCCTTCCTTCCTCCCTCCCTCCCTCCCTTTCTGCCCTCTCACTCTTTTTTTCATGACAGCTCACATAAGCAAGCCTCCTGGATTCCTGCGGGAGCCCCACGCTCAGTACACAGAGATTGTTCAGCCATCAGGCACATCTGCAGCGTGATTAGAAAAGCAAAGGGAACATGGTGGTGGGGGCAGGAGGGTGGGGTGGGTCGAGCCCCCACCATTGCTGCTGCTACACCCCCCCCTCACCCAGCAGCAGAAGAAGAAGAAAACAGAGGGTTGGGGATCATAGAGGGGCCTAAGCAATATCTCCTCTCTAACCAAGTGTAACGTTTCACCAAGTCTCAGAGGCAGATCGCCGCCCGCGATAAAAAAAAAGGAAAAGGACAAAGGCAGATGGGGGCCAGTCTCTGTTCACCACCAAGCCCCCACCCGCCCTCCACCTCGATTGACTACCAGAGAAAGCAAAGGGAGAAAGGTGGTCCTACATCCCACATGCAAACACGCAGAGCATCATAGTGGTTTCTCCCTCTCCTGTTTGCCCTCTACCGTCTCCTCTTGTAATTTCCTCCCATCCTTACGTTAATAGCAGGGGAGAGGAGTGAGGGGGGGGGGGGGGGTCGATTCCCCCGGGGCGCTGCAGGCAACACAGATGAGCCACATGACTGCATGTCGCCTCCGAAAGAACCAGAGCAGCGTGGAGCTAGCAGCTAGCCTCGCTCTCTGTGATGCTCTATGAGGCTCACTGCCAAGCTTCTCTATGCCCCACAATCCTCCAGGAATGTGGGAGGCATGTGAGGATGATGAGGATGATGATGATGATGATGAAACCAGTGAGCCAAAATGTAAACCTGCACTGACTGCTGGCAGTATGAGGTGAACACACAATAAATGTCTCACAAAGAAAGCCGTTACGACAACCCCTCAGCCCCGGGAAACACTTTGTCTTAAAATGGGCTTTGATGGTGAGCACAGGGAAAAGTCACAGAGGCTTTCTACTCCCTTTTCGGTGAGTGATATTGTTGCCATGTAGGTGCTGACACTGCTTCAGACAACTTGTGAGCGAATGTTTTGCTTTACCCCCCCCTCCCCATTCTTTCTCTGCTTTCTTTTTTCCCTGCCAGTCTCTTGGTTTATTATGCATTCAGCTCATGTGTCCTTCCCGTGAGTGGCTGTTCATTTTCCACATACCACGCTTAATCCGGCTAGCTACAAACTTTGAAATAGCGAGAGCCGCAGACGCAGCCGCTACCCAAGAGGAGCCATTATGAGGTCTGGGAGAGAGAGAGACTGATAGCGATGGGGGGAGGAGTGACAGGCGAGCTGCAAGATACATGGGAAGGAATTCAAAGAAGGCTGAGAGCAGAACACGAGGGTGTGCGTGTTTGTTGCCTTGAAAGTGTGTACGGTGTGTGGGCAGCGGTGATAAGTCATGGGCAGTTGTGTGTGTGTGTGTGTTTACCGGCTTGTGTGTGTGTTTGATGGGGTCATTGGTGTGGGCAGGGGGATGGAGGACCTCCTTGTCTCCATTGTGCCAGTGACCTTTGGCCTTTTGTGACTTTGAGTGAATGGGAGGAGAGAGGCAGAGAGTGAGAGAGAGAGATTTTAAATAGTGCATGAGCTCAACCTGCCCAGGAACTGATGGACGGCAACATGAGCGTTCTCTGTTTCACCCAAGACGCTGTGAAGACATGCCGTCAAACTGCCAGCACTCATAAGGACCTCGCTAACATCTCTATTTAAAAATGTCATGAGGAGAGCGTCTATATCTTGGCTTACTGTCACTATCTATTAATCGATCCATTATCGTTTTGATCTATAGATACTTTTTCTAATTGTTTCAAGTTTAAAATGTAAAGATATTGAGTCCATATATCTAACCTATTGAGTTAACCATAACCAAAACATGTTGATGGATCAATTACTTCTTTATTATTTAATCGTGATATTCTGAAATGCATATTATTCTCACTTCTTGGATACACAGCAACGTTTTTTTTTTTTTTAAATCTCCTTTTACATTTGTATTAATCGAAGCATCGGAAACATTTTATTATACGTTTGCATAATATATACATTTGTATGTATTTACACTTATGCTAGCACTTATACACTTATGTATAAGTGCTAACATTCACTTATGCTAGCACTTATACATGAATGTATACACTTATTCATGTATAAGTGTTATGTTAGGATTCATTTTGCAATGTATTAAAGTGAGAATATAGTACTTTTGAAATAATAAATCTATCAAATTCTCTTACAAATGATATAAAAGTTACATTCATAGGCACTAAGATTTTAGCCATTGATTAATGTAATACCCTCAGGGGTTGTAATAATGACTCATTATGTTTTGAAGTTATGAATGTCAGTAGTGCTAGTTAAAAACTATTCAAATAAACTCAACTAAATGAATATCTCAAAACAAGGACATGGAATTTCAACTGTTTGATTAACTTGTGTCCAAACTCTCACATAGCTCATCCTCTGAAAACAATCATCTCCTCTCCACAGACCTGCATTGGGCTCCTCTCCCTGGCATGACTCATAAGGCTATATTTTTTTATCTGTCAGCAGATTGTTTGATAACCTTGCTGAGCGGCCTGATCCTGTGTTAACAGCTTGCTCGTATCTGCAGCCATCGGCCCCTCCAGGGAGAAGCCTCTCATTCCACAAATGTGCTCAATTAAAAAGAGAGGAGTGCTTAGAGAAGGGGCAGCGAGGGGCCGTTGCCTGCGCCTGTTTGATCTGGATTTCCTAATTGGTCAATGACAACACATTACCAGACAGGCGGACGCTTGATCCGGGGAGGGGACGCTTTTGACTGCAGAGCTTCGGCCTCTTCGGCTCCCCCCCCCCCCCCCAATACACCACCGTCCGTGATGGGGCAGAGTGTGTCTGTATGTAAAGGAGGGGTGGGGGTTAGGTAGAGGTTAGGTAGCACAGGCGGCCGTATATCCGTCACAAATCTTCCTCGTGGAGCCATTGGGGGGGATACAAGCATGTGATGAATCCCAAGCATCCCCATCCCCCCCCCCTCCTCAGGCCTCTGATAGTGTCCACTTCTCGCCGCTTACAGTGCTCTAATTTGCCGGAGATTGCGGGCTGCCATGTTTTGATTGCCATTGGGTAAATGAATCGGGAAGCCTCTCATCTCACTGTGAAGAATACCAATGTGTCTGGGGAGAGAAAGGAGATTCTCCAGGGGAGTAGACTTAGCAGACTCCTCAATCAAACAGTGAGGATATTTATTTAATTTCCTGTGAACATCCTAGTAGAGGACACATTTCATGTATATTATGTCACCCCTCATGCTATGTGAGGCTCTGTATTAAGTCGCTACAGAACCAAAAAAAAACTGAAGGCAAGCCAAAGAGCATGCAAGTAGACTCAGCGATGCGGATCACACTGTTTGTAGAACAGTATGTCTCATTTTATATAATCTTACAGCAGGCTAAAAATAACATCAAATGAATATTGAATGCCAGGACAGAGGAGGCGTTATGCAATTCAAGACTTATGCTGTCAAATGGAGCGATAACAGCCCTGTCTTTTTACACACATATATACACAAAAACATCACATTATCTCTGTCTTACACGCTAAGGAAGAGAAATAGCTTGCACACATACTTTATAATGTGAAGGGCTGTTTATTTATACCATTATGTGTCATCAAAGGGTGCTTAAAGCTTATTTTAACACCCAAACCGACATATCACTATTAAATAACGCAATGTTGAGCGAGAGAGGTTTATTTCACCATGTCATGAGTACACTAGTAGTTAAATTCCGTATACAATTGCATATAGAAAGTGGAGAAAAGCTTCAAAGTGTCGCATTTGAGAAGCTGAAAAGGAATATGGCCTTCTCTTGGCGACTGAGACCGTTCTCCGTCGTTTGAAGAGAGGACTTTTCTACCTGTGGATCGACGCCTTTGTATAATATTCCCATCTTGTATGTTCATGGGTGTTATTTAGCTGCAACCCCTCGCTAGCTGTTGGCACACAACAGAGCTCCACATCATCCATCAGGGAAGTTGAGGTAGTTTGACAGGTGAACATAAACAATGCTGCCTGCAGTAGCATTTCTCGAAGAGTACGGCACACACACACACACACACACACACACACACACACACACACACACACACACACACACACACACACACACACACACACACACACACACACACACACACACACACACACACACACACACACACACACACACACACACACACACACACACACACACACACACACACACACACACACACACACACAGCTAAAGACAAACACATAAACAGACAGACAGAGAGGGGAGGTGTGAGAGGCAACGAGACACTCAGGGGGAGACAGAGAGACTCACTGGATCAGAGAGGAGGAGGAAATGAATGCTGCAAGAAGCGGGAAAAAAGCTGAGAAATCCTCCTGTTTTGAACCACTCGAAAACTGCTGAACCATCAGCAATTACAGTCGGACTGGGTCATGAATCTCACTCTGCAACGGTCTGTGCTCTCTCTCTCTCTCTCTCTCTCTCTCTCTCTCTCTCTCTCTCTCTCCTCTCTCTCTCTCTCTCTCTCTCTCTCTCTCTCTCATCCTCTCTCCTCTCTCTCTCTCTCTCTCTCTCTCTCTCTCTCTCTCTCTCTCTCTCTCTCTCTCTCTCCTGGGTGATACTGCAGAGGTGTGCGGCCTCATTCACCTGGCTGGCGATAATCACACGCAAAGAAAACAAAACAACAAAGATGTGCAGGTGCTGCGTGATCTGCAAGTATTAATAATGCTTTGTGCAAATCAAATCGAAATCGATCAAATTTGCATCTCCTTTTCCATGACGGCAAAGTGTACGCTGTCAGGAAGCGAGCGCACATGCAAAGCCGTTGTTTTGGCAGACACACAGGTGAGAGCAACCCATGACCGAAAACAGGCTGATACAGTACAGGCAGCCGCGGGACAAAGGCGAGGGCAGCGCGCGCACATACGTAAGGACACTAGTCCAAAGTGCTGAGCATATAATTAGCTAATCCAGTAGAAAGCTCAGATAGGCAGTCATTTAATTAAAATGATTAATTAGGGCAATAAAAAAAACGTCCTTCTTTCAAAAACTGCTGTCCATAATTACAAGTGACTCCCTCTTCTCTGTGGCAGAGGGCCTTAATATGTGTGCACGTGAATGTGTTTGCGCATGTGATTGGTGTATGTGGATGAGAGGGAGGGAGGGAGAGAAGTCAGTTTCTGCGGCTCATTCAGCGTTAGGATCCTCGACTAATGAGATTAGTCAATAATGGATTGAAAGCAAGCAGCCTCCCCTGCCCGACACAATGGCCAGAGAGGCTGCCCTGTCAGCGACACATCCTCCACTGGTTGACACACACACACACACACACACACACACACACACACACACACACACACACACACACCCTTTTTAACATACAAATTGTGTTATAATATCGAGCGGCGCCTGTGTGAGACAGTACTACGTGCCTTGCAGGCCGCAGACAATTCCCTGGGATTTAAATTGGGTGTATATCTAGTCTTCATCTACAGACAGATAGATATTGTAGATGTCAGGCCTGGATCTCTTTCATCACATGAAATGAACACTTTGCAGAGAACACCAGGAGAAAAGAGCCTCGCTCACTCCTCCACTGAGAAATGTCTGAGCCCAGGAAGGACAAACAAGTGTTGAGGCTTGAGAACTCTTCTCTTCTCAGATAAACAAAGACATGAAACGGCTTTAGGGCCGGCAACAGAGCTCTTTTCAAACGTGTGAACAACCTGTTTGCGAGGGTAAACTAAGCCTTGCACAAACAAGACACAGCAAGCCTGTCGTGAGCAGAACCTTGAAGCATTTACAATGGGGAGTCTTGCATAAAGAGGAGCTTTAAAGCACTGGCAAACACCAGAACTCAATTGCTTGCTTGTATTCATATTGGCGATCAGAAATCTGCTGTTGCAACTATTCAAACATGCTCTGAATAACACCAGAACACCTGCAGACACTACTCAGGGCGGAAACAATGCATAAATGACATAACTATTTGTTATCAACACTATCTCCAGTATCGTTAAGTGCGAGCCTGTTCTCTATTAATGAAACCAAACGCATTAAGTAGAGAGTTAGTAAGACTGCTGCATTAGGCTGTTGCATTAATAGTACAGCAATTTGCATATCATTTCACATTCTTTTGATGGACTGCCATTGTTATGGAAAGCACGATAACCAATGTCATTATAATGTGTGATTTGCTAAGTGGAAATACATGTATATACATTTAGGAAACGGTATTAAGTGTTAACCAAACTAGCACACAGGTCTGTAAGAGTCAATGTCCAATGCTATTTGATCTGGTAACATAAAGATTGGCGTGTTTTGCACTGAGGGTTTGCTTGTGCTCCTGACATGCAGCCCCCCTGGCCGGGGTCAGCGCCGCACGGCCAAAGGTCAACCCCCTGGTAATCTGTTTCACCGCTGCGCCGCCACCATCCAAACACAAGGCGTCGTATCAGGTAAACCAATTATTAGCGGACATGAATCGGAGGGCGGAGGGCGGATCTCTCTCTCTCTCTCTCTCTCTCTCTCTCTCTCTCTCTCTCTCTCTCTCTCTCTCTCTCTCTCTCTCTCTCTCTCTCTCTCTCTCTCTCTCTCTCTCTCTCATTTACCTGCAATGTGCAATTCTGTGTGGGATTTAAAGGTAATTGAACCTACATTCAGATGAGAAAATGAATTAAGCGCTGCCGTTTCTCCCTCTCATTTTGCCTCCTTCTTCCTGTCTCAGAAGCATAAACAGCAGTCAAAACGGAGCGCTTTCTCCTGCTTAGTATTCAGCTGTAATTCTCCTGGGTGGACACCATGCTGTGTAGACAATCTGCATTTTGATTGGTGTACACTGGAAGTTTCTTCACGGCTCTTTAAAAGCGGATGTGTCGGAAAACAACAAAGAATGGGCATTTAGAAATGGATTTCTAAGAATATTTGGTAGACTGTGCAGAGAAAAAGCAAACAGCTTGGTGAGATTTATCTTGTTTCATTAAGCAGAGCCAGCGCTGACGCGAGGATATGATGTGAAACTGATCGTTTGCTGAGCTGCGACTGTGTTAGCCAACATGAAAATGCCAGCGATATATAACCCTCTCAGAGAGCCATTTGTACAATCTCACCATTAGCAGCCACTTTGTTCCTGTAGCCCCTCTGGCCTCAAACCAGGCTTCAGCCTCCTACGGCCGTAACCATGGCAACTGCCTTCATTCAACACTTGCAAATAATGAAGACAATGTGTTTTCCATTTAGATGAGCTTTTTTTTGTGCAAGACGATACGAACAGTCCACCCTGACTGTTTCATTAAGGGGGCTTAATAACATGATTCCTTTTTCTGGATGCGCTGTACGAGCTGAATCACAGATTAAATTGGTCTGCTGGGACACAAGTCAACAGCAGTGCGCAAGATTCAATATTATGTTCAACAACTACATTTGGAAAAGTAGTTTTTCCTTCTGGCCTCTGTGGACTTGAGAGTGTTGTAGGGAGAAGCATCGGAACAATGGAGAAGTGCCCCGGGCGAAGGGTTTCGTATCTTGATCACACAAAGCAAAACAAAAAGTATAAGAAGAGCAAATGAAAAGTAAGAGTGTGGGCTCATTGGATTGCCTGTTGATTTTATTTGACTTACAGATGTTTGAGCAGCTATACACCTCTTTGCACTCATATCATTAATTATAACATGTACTCCTCGCAGTAATTGCAGATGCAGTATACTGTACAAAGCGCAGTTATGTAAACTGAAGCAATGACATTTAGGATGCTTGCTTTTGCGTTAACTTGCAAATACAGTGGATTACGTTGCAACCCGTTTCACCATCAAGCCACTATTTGTCTTGTTGCTCTGTCAGACTTCACTGTAGCCTTAATGTTATCATAAACAAAAAGAAATATGGCTTTAATGGTAACAATATGACTAAGTTGTAGTAAAACTGAATACTTGTTCAACTATCCACTTGTATAAGGTATATCTTGGGAGAATAACAACTTACTGTGAAATAGGTGCACGTTTGTGATTCTGTGAATGTGTGTGAGCATTTGCAAACACACACACATAGTGGAAAGAACTCGCGGGGCAGGAGTCTCCTTTCCACTGCTTCCAGGGAAAACTCCCTGGAAGCAGAGCCAGCTTTCCAGGACAAAATTAATTCAAGAGTTTTTACAAATCACTAGACAGGAAACATGTTGTTCTCCACTTCCACCTCTTCTCTTGTGCAGCCCAGTAAACATTATTTTGATTCGCCGTGTTGTTCGCTCGCAAGGAAAAACACACAAAGCAGATAGTTACTCTAATTCCTTCATGACAAGAGTTTATCTTGCAGCGTGCCGTGGAGTGCATTTCTCAGAGTGCAGCGTGTTGCCTCGTGTGGCGTCTGTGTTAACACAAACCCCTTTAGGACTATTGACTGGAGGAGCTGCTGTCAATAGCATTCCTATGATTTCTATTCTGGCTGTATCTTTGTGAACCTACAGTCTGGGGACTCTGTGTTCCCACTTCCCTGACAACAAGGCGCTAACCTTTGTGAAACAAATGTGAAAAAACAAGGGCACCACAATTCCACTTCAGAGCAGGTTTGTTGCTATAACAAACAATGCGGTGAGCTCCGGTGCTCGTGTGCGCAGGGGCCACAGTGCACCGTGATTGATATACAAGAGATAAAACACTGTTTGACTCCTGGATCCGGCTCCAATCACACAGTCTCCATGACGCACTCGCGCACGCTATCTCTGCCACACACGGCCCCGATGCTGATAAGCCGGGCTGAAGCAGTCATATCTACCTCTTCTGGAAGAGTTTCTTCTTGAATAAATAAACTCCTTCTAAAGAATTGACGTTTACAATGCTGAGGGGGCTCTGAAGACGTCAGTAGTCCGAGTGACACTGACAGCAAAACAGAAGCTGGAAACAATTCAAATTTTTAGATCAATAAATGATAATAGCTTATCAGATGGGAGGATTTTCAGCTTTTTTCTCTGTTTTATTTCACTGTTTTTACACTACCCTTTACATTTTTTCACAAATATTAATCGATTTATCCAATCTCTATCAGATATAATCAATTTGGATAGATAGATTGAAGCAGCAACTTAGTCCTTTCGTCAAATGCCGCACAAATGTGAAAAATCCACTTTGTGTAGCTGCTCATTACCTGTGGATTGTAAAGCAGCACGAGGAATGTGTATAGAAAGCTTGTATGATTGAAATACTTCCACTCAATGCAGTACATGGATTTTTAATGAGACAAGCCTTCTTGATAGAGAGGGAGACTGCTGGCATGACTGATGATGCCTAACATCCCAACTGGGTATTTGAGAATCTTTTAAGCGAGCCCTTTCATCTTTTGAAGTGATCACAAATAATTGTATTGAATTAGCTTTAAGCTATTTGTGGTCCCAAGGCATTAGAGACATCTGTTATGAAATCATTCTGTCTTCATGATGGACATCTAAGTGCAGTCTCTATTTGAGCTGCCTGCAGAGATGTAAGCCAGTCATTTGTCACTTTGTACACTGACCGCATCTTTACATATCCGACCAACACACAGGCTCTGCTAATGCTAACTATTTGGTCTCAATGTCACGGCTACACACACACGGAAATCAGAAACACTGTTAAAGCACTTCAGAGTGTGATACAAGAGGACACTATGCAGCTAAAGGCTAAAGAAAACACAACACAAATGAAGACTGCAGGAGAATTTTTATTTATGTTAGACCTCGACACACACACACACACACACACACACACACACACACACACACACACACACACACACACACACACACACACACACACACACACACACACACACACACACACACACACACACACACACACACACACACACACACACACACACACACACACACACACACACACACACACACACACACACACACACACACACACACACACACACACACACACACACACACACACACACACACACACACACACACACCCACTGGAGAGGGACTGTAAGAGACCACCAGGTGTGACCTATTCATTATTTACCTACAGAGGCAGGCTAGCAGCGTCTGCATGCTGCGCACAGCCCTGCCTTTGTAGGAGAGATGTGTCGGGATCAGATGAGAGAGGGCACCTTTGTGGAGAGACATCTTTGTTCACACTCTGTCGCTCTTTTCTGCTCCTCACATGGACAAACACATCAAATGTATCCGTGTTTTCCCAGTCTTGAATACACGGCTCCATTTGTCCGGAGCAGTGTTGGACAGGAACGGGAAATAAGGTGGTTTATTTTTCCAGTAACGAAAAATGTGTTCAAGTCACTATTGACATTAAGCTGGGATCAGACCAACAGTTATGTCTATCCAGATGGCCACTGTGTCAGATTAGCCCATATGACCTGCTGTGATTTAGCCGAGAGATGAGTCGGACTATGTTGAACCCAAACCAACGTCCACTTGTTGACAACCTACATGACGTGCTAAGGTATTAGAGCAAGAAGGGCCAGACAAGGACTTTTGGGACCAGCAATGTCAACAAATATGGCAACATGAAACATGATAGAAGTCAAACTAGGTGAAGGAAACTCTAGAGGAGTAACATGACTCCACAAAGTTGTCTATGGGCATGTAACTGAGCTTCGAAACGCCTACAGATGCATGTAAGACATCTCACACCACCTCAGGTCAGAGTGAGCTTCGCAAAGTGTGCTGCCTGCGAGGACGGGGAGAAATATAGCAGACGAAAGAGGATATGAAATGTTGACAGATGGGAAATAAGTCTTATGTCAATAAGAGAACCGCATGAGGAGTGGGGCACGGGGGCTCACCTCATATCAGCGATTACTTAAGTAAACTCAGTACCACACACACTTGAGATTAAAGCCCCTAAGTGGAGTTATTTTAATGGATTAGGTGAGACCACCTTCCTAAGAACGGTCTCTTGTATCTTGTGTAAACTGTTCTATTCTCTTTTGTCTTCCATGTAACCACAACACTAGTGGAGATAAATTGTTCTTCCATGGACAACTTGGCACAGGTTCACACACACACCAAGGGTCATTACGGCGGCTGACACAGACTTTCATTTAATGAATTTGAGTGTAAGAGCTCGGCCTCTTCTAGTTCAGAATGTGTGTGTGTGCCGTGTTGCTGTGTGTGAAGGAGCCTGGTTTCATTTCTTCTTGTAACACCCTAATGACTTTATAGTTTCATTCTTATCCAGCCTCCTGAAGGTATTACCATATAACACCTGTTATCAAGGCCCCACAAACTATGTCCTGGATAATTTAACAAAGATGCGATCGTTGATTCCGTATGAGGTGTTGTGACTTATTACGAGTGTGCGTGTGCACATTCTGAGAGATCTATTGTCTCTGTGTGTTTTTCTGTGTGTGCATTTTTTGAGATATCTGTTTTCTGTGTGGGTGTTTGTTTCTGAGTGCTTTTTATGATATCGATGTCGGGCTTTGTGTGTGTTTGTGACAGTGTGCAGAGCTTAATACTGGCTACAGCTGGCCACTTTGCAGCTCCAATTGTAGAGGAAAAAATATGTCCGAGTCGCCTTAAATGGAGGCTGTTTTGGTGAAGAGGGGACAGGCCGAATGTTCTGCGTTACCATCATGCTTCATGCAATCTGTATACAAACCCCGGGTGAGGCAAGCAAAAAGGGAACACTTGCATAACGTAGGAGCCTGATGTTACCCTGCAACATTGGACCTCTCTACTCTTTTTCTTCTTTTAACCCCCCCTCCTCTTCCTCCCTGGTTCTCCCTCTTACTCTTTCACTCTCCCTCTCTCTCTTTCCCTTCCTCCCTCTTAGTCACAGGGGCTGGATTGTTCTACTGAGGCTTGGCAGAGGCCACGGATGGGAAAAGTGCAGGGGAGGCAGCTAACACTTCCTGCCTCCCTGAATCAGAGAGTTAACCTTCACCGAGGGCACAATGGCTTCTCGTTAGCGAAAACCACCCCACATGTAGGCAGCCTGTCACCAGCCATGTTACCGTTCACTGACTCCTCTTTGTGTTACTGCATCCTCTCTCGGACTTCATGTCTAACCAAGGCTTCCTCTCACATCCAGACAAGGGATGAGGCTTTTATTCATCTTCCCATACTTCATATCCAGAAGCTAAAGCTCTTAAGTTGCAATTACAGAAGCATTTTATGTTTGAAGTCTTTTTTTGATTTATTTAGAAAATCCATTTGCACTTTGATCTGGCTTATATCAAAGGGAGGTTGTTTAAGTAATATTTGAAATAATAAGGTGAACAATTTCTCTGATTGAAGCTATTCAAATGTGTGAATTCATAGTTTTTCCTCTGTTTTAGATCATTGTAAACTGAATGCTTTATATTTTTGACTTTTGGTCAGACAAAAAGTCAGATCTAATTTTAAAGATCAAGAAATTAGTCAAATAATCGATAATGAAATAAAAGTACTTAAAGGTGGGGTAGGTAATTTTGGAGAAACCAGCTTGAGTGCGCTAGAATTTGAAAATACACAACCTGCCACTTCCTTACAGAGCCCCTCCCCCAACACACACGAATACGCACATGACCAATGAGGGCGCAAGATAAGTTTGTGCACAGATGGAAGGCTGACAGGCAGGTAGGCCATCCAGTTACTTTAGCTGGGCCGGCTAAAATGATTGGTCGTGCTTTTTACAGTACTACGGCTTCCACAGATGACATTTTTTAATGGATTTTTTGTCAAAGCACTTATTCATTGCTATCGGGATGTTAAGAGCATTCCATGGAATATAACAAAAAGTGTATCTCGAGCCGGTTTCTCAAACTTACCTACCCCACCTTTAATTGCAGGTAGCCATATTTGGAAACATGAAAAAAAAGAGAATAAAACTGAACAAATATCATCATTGTAATCATGAGCCAACAAGCCAGCACACACACCCACACTTTACAGTTACACACATAACCTCACAATACAAATACTGCAAGAAACCCATGCATGACAGCCCCCACCAACAACTTTCAAGACTTGTGAATAGGATAGAGATAAGGAGTGGAAAAAGTATGTGGGCCACAGAGATGTCAAAGCCCAACCCTGACTTTGCCACTACAGTAAAGGGAAAGGATTGAATACAGTGGAAGTAAATGGTTTCTCCCTTGTTTCCCTCTCCTTTTCACTGACAAAAACAAGCATGAACCAGGCAAGCCTAGGAGAAAATAAAGCATTGATTTTGCACACTGCCCTCTCTACTGCAGAGGACTCCGATCAATAGGCTCAAGTAATACTCTGCACAAGTTTAATGCTTGATCTGTACACAGGCAGATAAGTGCTTTGTCTGGAAATTATTCCCTTTTTTTATTGCACCAGCCAAACAACAAAAGATCTGCTAGAAGAAACGACACCGCGGAAGAAGATGACGAAAGCTTTTCAGTTAGTGGAGGGGATCGGTGCAAATCACGCCGCGGTCAAGAGTCCATCTAAATCAATGGAGGAAGTTACACGTGTTAGCCACTTTGTAGGGTCATCAGGAAAGGAAAGCGAGAGAGAAAGGGGGGTTGGGGTGGGTCAGTCTGTCAGGAGAGAGGGTCATATTGCCAACCAGGAGCTGAGTAGATAAATGACCTCCAGCTAAGGTTGTGACCTTTGACACAGAGCACTACCAAGGCTGGAGAAACAGACACAGTCACTTGTCTCCATAATCTAAGCCAAGATAAGCATCGGATTCTTTGAAGTAGTGATTGAAAACCACACACAGAAGGCTGCGCAGGTGATCCGATGCCTTCTGACATTGTGAGAGCAGATTGAGGAAATCTGTGAATGACTCCGCTAATGACGCAACGACTGAGCAGGAGGGAAAAAAGTGAGAGCTGTTCTTCCTCTTTACACTGCAAAACTTTCATTTCCTGACTGCTCACTTTTCCTTTGAATGTTCCTCCAAAGTCAGCGAGAAAAACTCCTGCGTCACCTGTCAAACATTAAAAAGCGTTGACCCAGAGATTTGAACACTCATTAAGCTTTTTAAAGTGGAGAACTCTCTGAGATCCCCTCTCTCAGATGTTTCCCTCCGTGTCGACCGAATGGTATATCAAGTTCAGGAAATTAGCCAGTTCCTGTTGGGGGAAGAGAGAGGGAGCTAAGAGAGGCCAGCGTCAATGCAGCACAGTCTTTACTACAGCACTGCTCAGCTCAATTATATCCTGAAGACAAAATCACTCCACAATGAAAAACCTTCTCATTAAAATCCTGGTAAATGAGGAAAATATCCAGCTCATTGAAATTCAATAACTATATCCCTCTACTTGTCTGCTCGATTGCAGAGTATATACACTTCCACAGCACAGTCAATTGCATCTCAGACAAGGGAGCACAGAGACAGAACGGTGGCTCGACATCTCGACACCTTACAAACAGAGATTTTGTCTGTCTGACTTTTGTTTTGTTATGTTTGTTTTTGCCCTATTACTTGTAAAGCGACCTTGGGTCCCTTGAAAGGCGCTATATAAATCAAAGCTATTATTATTATTATTCCTTCGGTTTAGTTCTGGGCAGATAATATGGCCATTAGGTCATTTAATATTCTCTAGATAAATTGCTGTGGACCCCGAGAGACGACTTCTGTCCACACATCAGGAACCAATCAAAATGTATCTCCCGGTTATGAAAAAGACTGCCGGGCTTGAAGCAGAGACATTTCCCGAGGGGAATAGAGAAAGGCCAAATAATCAAAGACACTCTGCCACTTCCTGCCCTTTATCTGCACAGAGCATCTCAACAGGTCCAGTTGTGGGCTGTGATGAGGTCAAGACGACTTTCCTAATTTAAACTGAATTAAACACGGCAAGATTATGTGGATGACAGTACAAGTTGACCCACTGAAGGGTCTGATGACCGCCGCTGCTGTCACCAGCAACTCTGACCCCTGTCGCAAACACACACACACACACACACACACACACACACACACACACACACACACACACACACACACACACACACACACACACACACACACACACACACACACACACACACACACACACACACACACACACACACACACACACACACACACACACACACACACACACACACACACACACACACACACACACACACACACACACACACACACACACACACACACACACACACACGAAGCATAGGTTGAAACCCTAACCCTGCTGTTTCCAATGCACTCTTCAAGCAGACAACTGGCCCGGCAGCATGTGGTGTAAAAAGCTTTCTCATGCATGAATAAGCAAGGGCACACAAAACAAAAGTAAATGTGAGAAAATATAAGTCGAATTTCAACAAAAAATCCTATTGAGTTATGTTGCTTTAGCCAACTCGGCTCCAGAGAGGCTTGAATCTGCACAGTGTCTACTCAAACTGTATTGACCGGCAGCCGTTGAGGCAGACCCTCTCATGCTGCAACTGAAATTAGGTTAGAAGAAGTCATTTGTCTTCTGAGAGCTAGGGGAGAAAAAAAAACGCAGGCTAAAGAGGCCATATTGAGCAGGAAGGCTGTAAAGGGGAAGGGGTTCATGCAGACTAACATCTGTGATATTTCTTCACTTCATACTCCTTCTCCCATCCCCCTTGCCTTGGGTGTGCCAAATGCTAAGGTGGGGCTTACAAAAACAAAAACGAGCGAGGGTATTTTTTGGTTAGCACAAAGTGTTGTGCGTGGCCATGTGTTCCCTCAACTTGTCAAACAATGTTAGCTATGTTAAGTAAAGTTGTATTGATCTCGATTCTCTGTCACAAGCTAAGGTAAAGTGAGACATGGAAAAAGTTGGTATTGCTCAGTGTTAAACTTTTTTGAAAAGTCAGTAGTAGCTCACATTAACTATAACTCACAAGTTATACACTTGTTTATTTAAAAAAGTGAAGTGAATATGTTCTTTCTTCGTGACCAGTAAACGTATAAATATACGTATATATTGACATATTCATTCACTTGAATTTGAAAATGTGACTTATGGTGCTGCTAACATGTTAGAGCGGACATGAGTCATTGCTCCTACAGCCTATATGTATCAATTAAAAAAAAAAAAGGAAAACCTCCCAACAACATAACTGCTGTGACGAGGCAAGCAGCAGAGACCTATTGATGATAATTTGTCAAGGACAACTTGTAATTTTGGCTCATTAGGGGAGCTAGCGGGCTAACTAGCGTAGCGTGCTAACGGCTCGCCCCTTTCTGGCAGTGGAGAAGCCTCACTTCACCGCAATGATTCATTATCTCAGCTTCTCAGGTACAGCACAACCACAGGCTGCTGTATCTTGCTTGAACATATACTTACTGATTGTTGGGCACACACACACACACACACACACACACACACACACACACACACACACACACACACACACACACACACACACACACACACACACACACACACACACACACACACACACACACACACACACACACACACACACACACACACACACACACACACACACACACACACACACACACACACACACACACACACACACACACACACACACACAGCATGTTGTGCTTTTATCGAATTTCTTGCTTTCCTACATTTGGGACAAAGTGCACACTTTGCTAATAGGCATCCTGTAGTGCGCACTCAAGATTTCTGTGACCTCTTAAACACTAAAAGGAAATATGTAGCAAATTGCAGCATCAAACCAAATGGTCAAATGTGTGTTATGTCTTTGTATCCATATAATTCATACATTAAAGAGGTTTAAGGAATGTGACGACTTTAGGGTCAGCATTCAAACGTAGTCTATAAAAAACATGAGAGAAAAATGGCCATCGTAATTTCCAACATGTCTTTAATGTTCATTTCTTTAAAAAGCAGCTTAACATCAGATCATCACTTTTAAGAAGCTGTAAGCGTAAACAAATATGTTGCTTAGGAATGATTTAAATGAATAACTAATTATCAGAATTGCTGGTTGATTGCCATCTAATTGATTTATTAGCTATCAATTCAGCACCACTTATTTGTGCCCACAGAGACGCACTTCTCCAGGCTAGTTTGTTTCTGGCTCCGGACCCAAACAACCCCCCCCCCTCCCCCTCCTCTAGGCCCAGACAGAGACAGCAGTGATGGTCTGCTGAAAACACTTTGCCGTTGCTGCCACCTTGTTCTCGTGTCAGGAAACATTGTTTGTCTGCTGGCTCAGATGGTGCCTCCTGTCTCCAAGATGAGACCACCCCTCCTTTCCCTCCCTCTCAGCCCCTGTGCCCATCCCCCCCTCATGGTCGAGCCCACCCCAAAGGGGGGTTGAATTTAATAAAGGCTCCTTCAGCCACATGCTAAAAAGGTATGCAAATGTGCAGGTCCTTCTGTTTTCTGATGTTTTTTTCCCCCCAATCCAACTGACTGCTCTCTCGCCAAGCCAAAGCCACCGCAGAGGGAGGGAGAGAGAGAGGGTGTGTGTGAGAGAGAGTTTGGGTGTTTGTTTTTCAGAGGAATGGATTATTTTGTTAGGACCGCTCTTGGGTATTTGATCTGAGAAGCTATTACGATGATTAGAATTAATTACATTATGAGCTACAGGAACTGAGAAAGACCCACTTGACGTGTTTCCTTGTGGATAATCAAAAACACACTCAACACATCCAATAATTCCTTTAGAGCGAAAATATGAAATTAATAGTCTCCTCAGGGCCACGGCTAATAAATGAAATAATACAACTTTAACAACCTAACATATACGTGCTGTAAAAGAGCAGAACAATATTGACTTCCCCAGCTGTCTGCAGCACCTCCTCCGCCCAGATATCAGTGATCCCTATCTAATACAAAGGGCCCAGCCTTTGCATGGCTACCATGATGACCCGTGTTCATGAGGAGGTGAGAGCTGATCATTTTGTTCCGATGTAGTGAGCCGTGACAGGCAGCAGTGCGGGAAGGAGGAGGCGGGGGGGAAAGGGAGGAGAGGAAAGCCACGGAGGGACCGAGGAGAAGCAGCAGAGCCAGGCCAGACTGAGGGGACCAGCCTTTCCTGCTGCTTCCTTCCCGTGCTCTTCGCCAGCTGAGCAATCAGGTCACCTCTCTTTCCCGTGTCGCTTCTGGTCAATTGTTCTCCTCCCTCTCTCGCTCTTCTCTTCTCTTTCTCTCCCTCCTCTCCTCCCAGTGCCACAGCCTGCAGCTGTTGCGGCTGATGTCATTTTTTGATAGGATTTGGTCTGTGCCTGCATGTTGGTTTCTGCCTCTCTGCCTAAACAAATGCAAACATGGCGAGGGCTCATTGAAACACGCTGAGGATCGTTCACGTGGGACACAAGGAGGGGAGATGGAGCGAATGCGACGCCGCTTTCATGCAACCCAGAGATGATATGCAAACTGAGATTTTTCTGGTGTTATTATGAAAAGGAGAGCACACAGGAGCACATGAGGGAATACAGCCTCTTAAAAAAAAGAAGAGAACTCCATTCATGCCAGCACGCTCCCAATGTTTATTCTTGACCCACGCTTGCCAAGGAAGAGAACAGGAAGAACACAAACATGCCCTTTTGACCTCATACAAACAGCATTCAGAGAGCACAGATAGTTCTTCAAGCTAATAGTAGCTCATACTGTAAACAGGGCTAAATCTACACCGAGCGACATTTACAAAACAACATCAAGGCTTCATCCTGCGGGCGTCTCAGGACAAATCCACTGCCGAATCTAATACTCGCTTAAAGCCATGAAGAGAGAGTGAGTTGTGATGATGCTCGCTGACAGTTAGCTCCCAGCTTTGAGCGCAATATTTACTCCGACATCGTCATGATGAAAACTCCCTTTTTATCCGTGTTGCAGGAGAGTTTGCTGGAGAGTCAGAGACAGATTAGATCACGTCTTGGCTTGTTCAAAGACCACGGATATTTACATTATTGGCTCAAATGGCATTCGAGTGAGTGCATCAAACCCCCTACTAAGGATAGAACAGGGCATGCCTGCAGATTTGGCACATTCTGGTCTCTATAAACAGAGATGAACATGATATCAGAGTCTTCCCCCCCCCCCCCCCCCAGTGGTAATGTATCCTAAAATGAGCAATCTCACGAGATTGAACAGATTCTAGAAACAGCAATCTGTTGAAACGGAGAAAGAGATAAATAAAGTGTGTATGCATACGTGGCAATGGAACACAAATGTTGTCCTGACCTTGAAATAACTGCCACTTATGAAAAGCTGTTTTGGTATGAGAGACACCGATTATAGCCCATTTCTAGGCCAACACATAATCAGTGTCCAAGTACCGAATCAATGACCTACTTCCCGGGACACACACACATCCACCGCACATACGCTGCGAGGCAAACTCTCTGTTAACAGCTAAATGTGGAGATGCGGAAGTCAAATTGAGTCGACACTTTGTTTTGATCTGACAATTTATCCGAGTATAGATGTTTCGAAAAATCCAAATGAGGGTGGGATGATTTCACAACAGCGGGCCCTCCGCGGAGCTGCTTGTGTTATTTTGACACTGGCTGGCAGCGAGGGTGGCGCCAGGGTCACGAGCTGCAGTTCTTCACTGGTGAGAGTTGATCAGATCTGACCTGGATAAAGTGGAGAAACAGTCAGCGCTGACTTCCACAGCCTCCCGCGCTGTGAGGAAATGTGAGCGGCGGCTTGGTTGGTGAGGTCAGGACTGCACAGCATGCCGGTCCTTAATGCAGGCTATTTACAGAAACAACCCTCTCCTGCCTCCCCCCCCAACTTGCCTCTATAACCCCCTCGAGCAGGTCCACCACCACACAGCTCCATGTTCCACGCAGTCATGCAAACTGATGGAGATTTTTCAGAGCATCCAGATATGTCCTTTATATCCGAAGAAATGCTTTATTTTCGCCCCCCCCGACACGACCTTCTGACTTTCTTTTTTAAATGAGACGTTATCTGACCCCTGGGTGTAAAAGACAGAGAGGCTAAATGTGCTGTCCATACGTACACATGCTGCTGTCATGTGGAACGCCCCAGACAGGCTGCAGGCCGATGACAAAGACAGACCGGCAGACATGATTTAATGAATGGAGGATACAAGACTACATGCGCATCTATCTCCTCATGCCAGGCTTCGCTATTTTAAAGGATTGATTCCCCCGGAGAACAAAACGCATATCTGTGTCACGTAAAGGATAGGCTTACATTGTTTTAGCTCAATTCTGTACACTACTGTATATCACCTATGACGATGAGTTTATGTGACCAACAAACAGCTAATAACACACATTTTATCAGACTTCTTTGTTTATGCTATTGTTCTATTTGATTGATGTTATTGTATTGCTTGTATAGTTTTTGCCATGGCTCTCTGGCTTTTATTATTCTGTAATATTATGTCTTACTCTTAACAACTTTGCTTGTTTTGGTGCCTCAACACACATTATTTTTGTCTAGTTTTTTTTCTTGTTCTGAGGGGCACTTTGCACATAAATGTTGCAATATAAATACAATGCATTATTATAATTGCACTGAAAGTGTTATCAGTTGAATTTATAACGTATCTTCTTCATACTGTCCCTAACTAAAGCATCTCCAATAGTAGCGAAGGAGGACACACTCCACAGTCCTCCTCTTGCCTGCAAAAAACATTCAAAAGTTCAGTTAAAGTTCATTTTAGGTTTCATCACTGAGTTTGAAGTCAGTCTTTTTAGTTGTATTCCCCCTTTGTGTTTCCTCAGAAAGTGACTCCTTGCTGAGCTGCTGCACGTATTTTTTTTTCATTTTGTACTGACATTTTAACTTGGAAGATATACACTTCATTTGCCTAACTCAGACTGCTTAAGAGATGCACATCTATCCCTAATAGTCATGGAGACAGTTTTTGGCTTTATTTGCTTACGTTTTGTTATACAACTCATTTTTAGAACAAGTAACTTAAAATATGGACAATACGTTCTGTGTATCATCCACTCAGACACCGTCTCTAGATATTGAGACGGTGAAAGATATTTCACTGGTGCAATTTTTTTTTTTCAGTTCTCTGGTTGGCAAACAAATATATTCACCTCCATTGTATTGAGTCGCAGGCATTCATCTCAAAACCTTCAAGTAAGTGTAAAATATGCTTGAGGAGGTGAACCAACCCTTACATTTCTTTAAAGATTTTATTGTTTGTTTTTGTCACTTTTCAGAGAGTTATGCCGGACATTAGATGAATTCTGCAAGCTGAAAACATCCACATAATTGCAGGTGTGCGGTATGTACCTTGGCCTGCTGAACCATCAAAAAGAAGCCTCGGGCTGCAACATATTTTGACGCACTCTTCCATCTCTGTGTGGGGCGTTTGAGCCGGCTGCTTCTCGAGGGAGCATTGATTCAGCATAATGACTTTTGTGGAAAAAAACCCTCTCCACAATGGACAGCCTCGTCTTGTGCCATACTTGTTATCAGGTTTAGACAACACAGGAGCGAGTAGAGTAATCTTTCCCTTTTGTCTCGTACAAGGTACATTGGGTTTTGTCCCTGAATCAGACCAAAAACCCATTATACTGGAATGATATATAAACAAATCAATTTTTCATGTTCATGCATGGTTTCACGAGACTATTCTTCAAGCCCAGACAAACAGGCACGAGATTAGTTTGGAATTAGTGGTACCGCTGTGGGGAAGTGATGATGTCTTTTTATGAATGAAAAGGCAGACTGATTTATCTATTCAACCATGCTTCATCACTTGAGACTAAATGAATGACTTCCTTTTTCTGTGCAGGGCTATAGCAAGGTTAAATGGGTATATCCTGCTGACCCCCTTCCCAGTTCAACTATAAACATGACCTGCTTGTACTTCAGCAGAGCAGAGTGGGCAACTCAAGGAGCAAAGGTTCAAGCTGAAAGTAGAGGAAACAAGAGGCTGTGTTTTCCAGTATGTGGTACAACTCATTAGAAATAAGGGCGGTAAAGCGCCTCAGTATCCGAGTGGTTACATTTCATGTCATATAACAGCAACGTCCCATGGTCAATTCTGGCTTTGAGAGCTTTGTTCAATGTCAAACCCCTCTCTCTTCCACCTTAAAGCCTATAACATCTTTAAAATAATAACAAATAGGGCAACCAAAGAAAATAATTTCAAATTGATTTGCTAATTTCCAAGAGCAAACGCAAGTAGATAAATCTTCTGAAAACAAGACAACAGCATTTAAAGCTACTGTCCTGCCCAGGACAGTGTCGTCTGACAAAGACCCTAAAGCTGTGTTTCTGGTGAAAAAAGCAGAACAAATGGGGATTACAATATTTGAGGAAATAGAGCCTTTCAGCTGACCTACATCCCCCACGAGAATCCAAGTTATAATCCCAGTAGCTATACATGCTCAGCTATTGCATTTTTAGATTCTGTATCAGCACCATGAAATTGTGTTAGATGGCGAAGAATGGGTAAAAAACAGTAGATGGTGATAAGGAATATTGACACTTCTTAATGCATCTGGAAGAAGAATTGTGGGTTTAAAGCTCCTGATTTCAGTGTATTTAATTGATTTCAAACTCGACAGCTTAAGATTTTAAAATGTTTTTGTCAATATGTATTTGCACTCTCTCAATAGGCTACATCACAAAGATAAAACACGCAAGAGAATCCACTTAAAGCTCCGGGCTTTAAAAAATAGCCTGAGACACATTAAATCATTCTTTACCATTTAGCAGAAGCCTCTAAGGTTTTGATTAGAGTATTCATTGAACCCTGCACTTTAACACTCCAAATCAATTAGATGAACCAGTGCGCACACACACATTTCAACTGGTTAAATCGAATAATGATTTAATGCATGGCCATCCTCTGGCAGAGTCCAGCGCTATACTCGCACACAAACAATATCCCTTAATGGCTTTAGCAACGCTGCCGTAATTGCTAAAATATGATTTTTAGCAAGCTAAACGCATTGGAAGTAGATTGTAGGGGAAGTAGTTGTAGATTTTCCTACTTGGTGTAGAGCTGTAACCCGTATTTAGCTTATTCATTGTAAATATGTTTATGGGTGAGTGTGAGAAGATTAAAAAGGAGAAGTGCAAAATTAAGTCACACGTCCTTCTGCTTTTCTTTTCTATTCTTTTTCACAACACACATATTTATTACACTAACAACGGTTTGTAACCCTGTTTATTTAACCCTTAATCAGGAAATCATAAATGAGATTAAACATCGGATTTGGAAAATTCTTTGCAAGACAGGAAATAATAATAAAGAGTTGCAGATGAACAGAAGCTATATTATTTAGCCTCATCGTTTCACATTGATATAGTAAGATGCTTTACCGACTCCCTGTAAATCACTTGCCTTTCTATACAAATAAAGAGCATTAGACATTATACTATCTGTGTAATGAGGACATCCTGTGTGCATGTGTGACAGAGAGAAAGAAAGGCAGAGAGTATGTTGTATGTTTACCGAGCCTCAGGAAATGCCAGGAAAGACACGCTGAGTTTCTCTCACTTTAGGCCCATGTGACTGGAAACACACAGGCCAGATTGTTTGCATGTCTGCTCAGGGTCGCGATATTAACATTTTGGTTAGAGAGAAATATCAAAGAAGAACTCTCGATGTCTAGATCAGACTGGAGGTGTAGTTCGGATCTGGCTGCTTATCTCTCATTAAACTTTTCGAGCTATCAGCCATCCTGCTAATTTGCATGATGAGTCTTGCATTTGTGTCCCCGTAGCGATCCGGTGCAACTAGCCTCCATTGGCTTCCTGCTCTCATCACATTAGCATAATGCATATGCAACCAGAGTCAGTAACCTTGCTGTTGCTAAGCTATTTATAACAAATATGAGCTGTGAGAGCTGCAGTGCTTCACAGTTTTTATGTATTAACCTTCTTCCCTGCTACATGTTTCATATATATATATATATCGATACATCTATGTATCTATGTATGTACTATGAAATATATTTTTGAAGACTTACCGATCCGAAATTGGATCGGTATTGCTTTTTCATCTTGAAGTCGCACACAGATTGAGAAAGCGTGCTTTAAACTGGCAGAAACACTTGCCTTCTCTTAAATAAAAGTACTTTTTTGTTGCTGTAGTTGATCATTTGACGAATAAAACATTTATAGGACATACATGTTCCGTCAGCTCAATGACCACTGTATCAGAATTGTCATCCTGAATAAAGAATATACCAAGTTTCCCTTTTTCCTAACTACCACAAAAACATTCTCAATCCATCGAAGTGCTTTCCTGTCTCGTAAAAAGGTCAGTGGAAACACGACTACTGATCATTACAGAACTCGGGCTTTCCCCCGAGCTGCAGAACCTAAACAGTGGTGGCAGTGATGTAAATATTGTAAGGAAAGGCTCTAATCTTTTTTACCTCTTCATTTCCTCGTACAATAAATATTTAAGCAAATCTCATTACCATATGTCCATGCATGTCAGTTTGAAACAAAATGTTACAGGTTGGGAATGAGAGTCAAGGAAGGCTGTGGAATATCCTAGGTGATGAATTTGAGAACAAAAAGGAAAAATCTGGATGCTGCCATAAAGTGCTCGCACCCATCGTTCCCTTTGTGTTTGTATCTGGCACGCAGAGAGCTGTCTGGCTGGACTTTTGTGCATTTTCTGCTTTGATACTCTCACATCACCATTAATCTCTCACCAAGATACCATTATAGATGTCATTAAATGTGGTGTCCAGCAAAACGTGCGAGCAGCCAGTCTGAATAATTAATTCCCCCTGTTCGTGCTCGGGGACTCTTCTGATCACAGCTCTGCCCTGTAACACGCTCTGTTGTGATTGGCTAAAGCAAGGTCAGTATCTTAGGAGACCTCGCTCTAATATCCAGCAGCAATTAGTGGCTGCTGTGAGGGACGGTGTTGCACATGTTATTATGTGATAGGGGCGCGAGGGTGACCGCAGGTACAGATTTAATGCTGTGTCTCTGAATGCTGTCGTCAAGCAAAAAGCGGTTTATTGAAGAGCACAAAGACAACTGGTTACTCAGCGCTGATGAAAACAGAAAACATTTTCAAAAGGAAGCACAAAGCACTGTCAGTAAAAACGTCATCCTTATGTTTTTTACAAATGTTGGATTTTCAAACAAAAGCCTACTCATTCATTTAAAAGAGAAGACTGTGTTGATACAGACAATGAACATGTGACAGAAAAGGTAGTTTATGTATAATGTGGCTTGTTTTTTTAATCATTATAATAGTTGATTAAGTCAGAAAAAGGAATATGTAAATAAAATAATCCTGCAACACTCTTCTCCTATCCTTAAAGAACCTTAAGTACCATTGCTATACAACATTAACGCAAATGTTTTGGCATCTGATGAGCTTTTAAGTGGAAGATAAATTCTTCAAACTAGACATGGTTTGAATTTCATTGCCCTTAATGTGGCCTAAGACAACTGGCAGTATATACTGGGAAGATGGGTCATTTAGTTTGAAGGGGGAACCATGTGGAGTGGGGGAGTGCTATCTGGGTGCATATCAGGTAAAAAGAAGCTTCTAGCAAACTGGCGGTCCATATTCTTTGAATGCGTTTGATAGTGAACAGCAACAAGAAAACATAGTACGGCAAGGGCAGAGAAACTGACCATTCCCACTGGATAAAAAAAAGAAAGGAACAATGCGGGGGAAACGCAAAGTCATAAGAAAAGACTACTGTCTCAATCAAAACACATAGGCAACAAAGAAGTCAAACAGAAAGTTCCAGTGGAACGTCTGAAAGATAGACACTGAACAAGCGCCGTGTGGACCTCGCATGAGTCAGTCCATTGTGAGGCACACAACGCACGAGTCGAGTTCCCAGTGAATCAGAGCAGTCAGCTGCCGTCCACCACCTCAAGGCACAGGACGGCAGAGCAGCAGTCTCTCACAACCACCGTTACTGTACTGGGAACAGCCACAGTGAGCCTTCAGATAGGTTAACCGTGAAACATGTGTGAACAAGTATCCTCAGTTTGGACAGATACACATGCTACAATGATATAGG
The DNA here is from genome assembly GCF_902827115.2 of Pseudochaenichthys georgianus. NCBI lineage: Eukaryota > Metazoa > Chordata > Actinopteri > Perciformes > Channichthyidae > Pseudochaenichthys > Pseudochaenichthys georgianus. The sequence continues at coordinate 16,735,560 of NC_047521.1, read as the reverse complement.
AACAGAGGTAGCAGGTGTTTGTAAATCTATAGGTGACTTTGTGATTTACAATCTGCTGTCAGGAGGGTGCAGTGACATCAATACTGCAGCGGGAGTTTGTCTGAGGCCTAGCTGAGGACACAGAAATACTCCCCCGTCCCTCCCCCCCTTCCTTTGACAGCGATACACGTGCAGCTGTCTAAATATTGCTTCTCCCTTCTTCTGCTCTTCATCTTGCCATTCCTCTGCACCTCCTCTCTCGCCTTTTCTGTCCCTACACGAGCTAAGCGGGGTGAGTTAGGGAGGGACAACTGTTCCAATCGGCACAACTGGGACTGGGGATGTCCACATTTGGCACTGCGTTGTCATGTCAACAGCCCGGGGCAGAGGGTCCGAGGGCTGGGAATAACTCACCTTCTGCTGTCCAGCTCCGAGCTATAACCAGCCGCACACCTGTGGTACCAATTATCAGTGAAGCTAACCATAATTAAATTATTCCAAATGTAAATAAGGCACCGCAGCAGGCTGTACCTTTAAGTTATCACTGTATGAAATTAGACTTGTAATGCAATTTATTTAAGGAGCCAGAGCATAGCTAATCTCATAAAAAAGGACAAACAGAGCCATTAAAAGTGCTCTGCTCTTTATTACTGGCTCAGCTTGCTCTCCTTACGCAAAGAGTCCCCAGGTGCATGAATGTTTCATGGCCACCCTGCTGCCTGCCTGCGCTCACATTCATTCGTTCTCCCCCCTCCCAGAGGAAGCTCCAACTCCACTGTCAATTGCACTCACTTACACTCTGCTACCGTCATCATCAGCCATTAGTTTGGGGTGGGATGGGGGGAGCTGCACATAAAACAGCTGTTTTGCCTTGATGACTCAATCATCCCCTTCACTGGGATTAGCATCAGTATCATCATCATCTTCTTTGATACCAAAAAAATACCAAGAGTATCTCAAATGGATGAGTATCAGCCTGTCTGCCGCAAATTCCTGGGCTTTCAAACAAGATCTGACTTCATTGTATGACACGCAATCAAACAAGAGCTTGAAAAGATGAATTGGTAAGATCTCCATTATTTCATATTAGTGCATTTGAAATAAATCTCACACTTTATGTTACAACATGTGATTATTTGTTATAGTAAAACATGATTTTGGTTGAATTGTCTCTAAATATCAAAGAGCTGTGGATCATTTGCAGTTCATTTGACTGAAGTACATCATATCAATGATAAGTAAATGAAGCTAACTTAGTTAGACATTTTAGACTATTTGTTTCTTCGTAACAGTTAATGAGAAGATTGGTACGAATCTCTCATCACATGTTGCATTGCTTTTACATTGTCATTAGGACAAATGTAACTCCTTTAAATACCGCTTCATAGAATAATACCTCCCTATGAGTTATACAAAAAATGACGTTTAATGTAAAATAAACTGACAGTACAAAAACTCAATGAACTTGTACACGAAATAGGATCTGGGCTTATATTTGTCTTCCTGCTGTCAATACATGTGCACACTGGGCCTGTTTAATGGCAGTCAGACCAGCTGATGGGCTAATTTCAGGGCCCTGCTGCGTTGCTACTATAATCATTTCATTAGACATTTTACATTTAGCAGAAGCTGTGTGGAGTCAAGTCAAGCTTGTTGGTTCTTGGTTATATTCTCTAACAAGAGTGTATCAGACCTAATGAGATCACAGTTACTGCTTTCACAGACAGAGAGATGCATAATATGGCAGCATCAAGCAGGGAAAAGCTTCTTAATGTGGTCGTATTGAGGTAGACCATTCAAAAGCCGACCGCATCTCAATGCCAAGTGTTCTTAAAACAATTTGCACCATGCCATTAATTAATATGTTGGCTTATGAAGCGTGGCATATTCAGGCTATTCATCATGAGCAGGAAATTGACAAGTTATCCGTGGAAGGCAAGTCAAAAGGGATATCAGCTTTGATTTGGCATCAAAGGAAGCAAGTGCTACACGCTTTGTTCAATAGTCTTTTTAGTGCAGTGTCTTTGTTTGAGTAGAGCAGGACAGATAGCCGATACAAATGAGCATTATATGTAAAGGAGGCTCGGAGATTCAGGGTCACAAAGCAGTGGGGAAGTTCATCTCGGAGCCAAGTGTTACTTAATGGCTTCCTCCTGCTGTACGTGAAGTGAGACTATCAGTGCAGGCTGCGAAGAACATCTGTCCGTGAACATATACATGTTGTACCGCTGATTCACCCTGTCAATCACACATGTTCTGACATGTCCACGACTACCTCCGGTGGTTGCGATCGCCTTTGAAGGCAGGTGCACGCATTATACAAGCATGAGCATGTGCGTCTTCATTCGTAAGCGACTATGTGATGGATGGGTTGACGCCACGTTTATTTTTAGTCCGGTACACAGAGTTCTGCCTCGGTGTTATGCTGCTCTGTTCCTATGGGTCATGATGAGCTAACAGAGCACCGGGATAGCTCCAGCTCTGCTCCCTGACCCCGGCCCTCCGGCTCCTACATCAGTGGGAGAGACTTACAAGATTCCTGGGCGGTGTTTAGGGAGAGGCTATCTCCCAAAAAGAGGCACTTTCTTGACAGATGCCATGTTCTTCCACCACTTTCTCTCTCCGGTGACTAATGGGCTAATAATTCACCCTGGCACGTTATCTCGCATTCTCTCATGGGAAGGATACCACCCCGGAACATCTCCGCCACAGTCTAATCTCTAAAAAAGATATGCCTTTGATTCCCAAAGTTGCTATAGGTAGGCATTGTTAAAAGGTGATTATAAGGAAATTCCACATGAGTGTACAGCACAGAGGAAAAGCCAGACTGATAAGCTAATAGATGGAAGCAGAAAGTCAACCTGGCTTGAGTGCTATCTTGTCATTCCCTGTTACTAAGCCAGTAGTGTAAAAGCAATTATCTTTCCATTCACTTGCTACACATCAATAATGAAGCCTTGAGTTAATAGTCTGTACCATCTCGGTGATGGTGACACAAAAGCTTCAAGGGCTAAATCCATAGTTGTTCACATCAGTATGGAGGTGTTCAGTTTAATTCCCAAGCTGTTTATTCTGATGATGTGCTTGGTATTTGTGTTATATAGTAGCAACTTCTACACGTCATGTAGGCCCTTCCGACATCCAGGACATGGTTAAACCGTACACCCCAGCACGTGCACTCTGCTCTGCGTCAGCCAAACAGCTCGCTGCACCCGCACTGCGAGGGGACCCAAGTTCCCATCAGCAAAAACACGTGGGTTTGCTATCCTGGCTCCAAAATGGTGGAACGAGCTCCCCATTGAAATCAGGACAGCAGAAAGCTTACACACCTTCCGGCGCAGACTGAAAACTCATCTCTTTCGACTCCACCTCGAGCGATAGAACTATTAACAAAGCACTTATATACTAATAAAGGACTGGCTTACCTAAAGCTAGTTGAGTAGCACTTGAAATGTTTTAGCTCTATGAAACCTGATGTACTTATATGATTCTGTTTTCTTCAAGTTTGTATCTTCTTGGTGGAATGCACTTATTGTAAGTCGCTTTGGATAAAAGCGTCAGCTAAATGCAATGTAATTTAAAATGTGATTTCTATCCTGTCAGGAGAGTTCATCTACAAAAGGGCCCAACAATGCAAGATTAAGTACCATCCCAAATGTTGATTGGCTAGTTTTAGTTTTATTAATTCAAGACCATGGTGACATGAAGTGCAGACAACAAACAAGGCAATATAAGATAATTATTCAAAAACAAAGTAATGAGCCAGGAATTAAGCTTAAACAACAACAATGTATGTGAGACATTCTTAAGGAAAACAATCGTTTACATACACCTTCTGGCTTATGTGATTTTAATAGCAAAATAAAAACGGATGGTCTGTTGTAAAAGTACTTTTACGCATACTTCTATTACCAAACAGACATGTTTACATATTAAAAAAGATCCTGGTAGTATACCCTAGGAGATTTTCATTACAAAGATTACAGCCACTTTGTTTTTCACAAACGTCTGAGAATCTGTGGTTTATAACCTTGATCTTACGCCTAGCGTGTCTTTAATGTCTGTTTTCAGGCAGTAAATACTTCACACATGTTGCTTTGTTTGCACGACAACCTCAAAGTAGTTCCTAAGAACTTTTGTTTGAAGAGCAAAGTGCACTCGTCACACACCTTGTAGTTCATAAAAACGCGTTTATCAAACCTCTGCTCAACCACTTATCCAAACAAAAGTCACTCTTTGGGTTTGAAACTTCACTATGTTACATTTTGTCCTGTGGCTTCCCCCGTTTAAAGCACCTGCTTCAGGAAACATCTAAGAATAGAAACAACGGTCCTATCACAGTTATCAGTTTAACAGCTTGTCATTCAGACCGCTGGGTGTTCGGGTTGAATGTTAAACCCTCACTGCCATGTGCTTGTTTAATAAAGTACTTCCACTTGACTCAACACTGGTCACTTGAACAAGGGAGTTGTGATTGCGCATGGGTGTGAAGCTGCTACAAAGCATTCATTTAGCATAAGACTGTTTGTTTAAAATGCCTCTCTGTTATTATATTCAACTGAAATTCGCTTCAGAACTAGATTTCAGCAACAAGTGATAATAATCCTTCAAATAAGCTTGAAACTTGAAGTTAAGTGGCGGGCTGTGCTCTCTTTGTTTCCCGGTGCAGGGGAGGTGGACATGTGTGCAGAGGCAGGGGCTCAGGGGCCGGGCCCTCTGTCCTTCCTGTTCAGTTACCAGAGGCCTCACGCTTATCAGTTCCAGATCTCACAAGAACAGAGAGGAAGAAAGACCACTGACAGGAAGGGGATTTTTTTTCTTCCTCCCCCTTTCTTTCCCTTTAAGCGAGGTTAACAGAATGTCTGCACCCCTCACATTTCACAGAGGAAAGCAATTATTCATTAGGGCTTACCCTGACCAGCCCTGCAACCTTCAGACATCAGCCAACTGAAATTAAACGAGCAAAAACTGTTCAGTGCTTAAAGACCTGGTTGGTTAATCAATTGGCAAATTAACATACAAAACCTTGATCAAATGTAAATAACAATTTAAGTGAAATGGAAAGATTAAACAAAACATAATAAAAAAACAGGTTTTCGAGCAAAGAAGGTGTAATATTCCGTTTTTACTAACTATTTTCCGACATTCTATAGATTAAGCAATACTCATTAGATACAGTCCAACACACTTAACCTCTGGTGATCATATAAGGCTATCCTCCTCTGAGATCACACTTCTCTTCTTGAGTCTGTCGCTATTGCTTTCACTGCAGCCTCTCCATCAAACCCAGCTAGATCTTCCCTCTGCAAAGGCAGCCTTACGTCAATAGTGAGAGGGGAACATCTGAGAACTGACTGTGAAGCCCTGATGTCATGTCCCTGTTCTTGTCGTATCCCCCCCCCCCCCTCGTGCATTTGCTCTCACTGTCTACCTCGCCTGACATTTCCACAATAATCACTTTGGTTTATCCCACTCAGCTGTGTGGCGGGCAGATGTTTGTCACGGCACCGTATTTCTCAGCATTCACACTGCTCTAATCAAGATTAACCACTCTTATATATTCAGTGTGTGTGTGTGCGCGTGTGTGTGTGCGTGTGCGTGTGTGTGTGTGTGTGTGTGTGTGTGTGTGTGTGTGCGTGTGTGTGTGGGATGTCCCAATTCCTAATCCATGAAGCCATAGCTGTATTGTATAATACAGTGGACGAACCAATTACATTCCCTTTCCACCACATAATTCTCCCTTTTAACAGAACTGAGCCACATATTGCATAAGGATGAACTGGTGGATTGCTGGTAAAGAGGATAGCCATGACCTTCTGTTTCTGTCTGTGTGTGTGGTCTCGCATTACTATACTTGTGGGGACCTAAATCTGTTTACATAGTCACGTGTGGGGACTGGCTTCCCTTATGGGGACAAATTGGAGGTCCCCATGAGGGGAATCATTAATTTTAGGGTGAAGACTTGGTTAGGTTTAGGATTAGGGTTAGGGTTAGGTTAAGGGTAAGGGTTAGGCATGTGTTGGTTATGGTTAAGGTTAGGATAAGTCTCCAGGAAATGCATGTAAGTCAATGTAATGTCCCCTGAAGTGATGTATACATGGTGTGTGTGTGTGTGTGTGTGTGTGTGTGTGTGTGTATGTGTGTGTGTGTGTGTGTGTGTGTGTGTGTGTGTGTGTGTGTGTGTGTGTGTGTGTGTGTGTGTGTGTGTGTGTGTGTGTGTGTGTGTGTGTGTGTGTGTGTGTGTGTGTGTGTCAGACTGCTTATGGACTTGGATGCCAGCAAAAGACATAAACACACGCAACATATCTGCACTTTGTTACTCAGAGCCCCCCCAGGAGCTCCTAATGAATTCCTTATGCTTTGCAAGGTGAGCTGACGCTGGCCACACACAAACGGCTGCCCACCATCAAATGTTTACCGAAGACTTTCAAGCACTGCGGAGGACAGAGCATATCCAAGCAAACAAAGTTGTAGTCTTTAAATCAACTGCAGTGACAGGCGAGGCAGATATCTGTTTCCAGCTACAAGCTTTGTTTAATTTGAGACCAAGAGTCATCTCGGGTAATAAAAAGTCCTTACAAAGCCTTTGAGTCTCAGGGACTTTAACACAAATGTTAATAGCTCATCATGCTCTCAAATTATTAAATGATTTATTACAAATGTTTATTAGATGAAATATGATGTGATATTTTGTCAGCACCCTAAACACATAGTATTTTCTCTGAAAGTTATGTTTCTTTAGATATTTAACCACATCTTGGGTGCAAGATGATCATAAATGGCAAAAAATAGATGAAATTATCAAAATGTTGTACAAATATTTAATATCACTTATTTGTTGCCAGCGGGCATTGAAATAACGATCAAACAAAATCAAAAATGTAAACGATAATCTGATTTGACACCGAATCACCCAACAGCACTTTTAATAGATTATGCAATTTAATAAATGAAACACCCGTATATTATTAACATTCAGGCCAAAATAAAGCTGCTAGCCTGCCGCTAACAACTTGTACCTACAGATTTTTGAAGCTACACCGACAATAATTTGAGAGCATACATGTATTCTTCAATAGTAGTACCACCAACTTTTCACCCCAGACACCTGCTGGGCTCTACAGGTCCAACCATACAAGAAAACAAAAAGAAACTCACCTGTGATGACTTCAATCCTTGATTCTCCACCACGCAGGACCCCCCCACCCATTCACACACCAGGAGGAGAAACACTTCAGCGCCTCACGTCTTCTGCCCCTGAGAGAAATCAGAGGAGGAAAAGAAAATACATCAATCACCGCTGCATTTTCCACCAATCTCCAAACACTGAATTATCACATTTGCATGTTTTTTCTCCCCAAAAAAATCAAGCCCACTCGATGATTTTGCTTCTCGCAGATTCCTCTGGGCTCCGAGTGGCTTCCATCTGCGCCTTGCTTAACGTGATACACTTCTTCCCTGCACGGATAAGCTCCTTCACGCTCTCGTGCCCATGAAGGACGAATCAAAAAGAGCAACTGATGATCAGTACGGTATCATAAACATCCACGCAGAGCGTTCACAATTTACTCCCGATTGACAGATAAGCCTATTAAAAAGAGGCCTCCACCACAGCTTTGCACTTAGCCTGGGCTGGCTGGGCACGCGCATATGCCCACTGACATTCAGACCCTTTAAAATGACCATATTAGTTATCGCTGAAGTTCAAAAGGTGATAACCAATGTGCGAGAAACCATAACATATAAGCCAGTTAGTGCTTAATAGAATATCACATAAAGACAACATTTCATAGGGGCCACACAGTTTATAATCTTATCTATGATCGCCCAAGCAAGTAAGCACACAGACTTAATTTTCCGTAGTGAATTAATCTTAGTGAGTAGTTGTAATTACAAGCATACTGTAGGCTGGATCCTACGTGTTATCTTTCCATAACTAATGCAAGCCTCTTCTGAGCTTCTAACAACGCTTAACTATGACAACTGAATGTAGAAACTCAAATTATCCCCAATGGAAAATTCTTCCACACAACTAAACATCGAGATGAAAACAAATATCTTTATATGCTCTTAATTCAAAACTCCCGTCAGAATCTGCAGTTATTTAACAATATATGCCACAAAAAAAGTGTTGTATTCTTTATATCAAAACACAATAAGATGTGTGCCTACGTAAGATAGTACCAATCAATTTCAGTTATTGCATGACATTCATTCATCAATCTGCAACTTTGCGTGAGTCGTAGCTCCTTATCGTGCTAGATTTTAAGCCCACTAACAGCAGTCCAATCTGGATTTTTACAAAAACAATACACTCCAACTTCTGTTCCACTAGAAATGTGATGTTTTGTTGAATTCATGTCTTCCCGTGTGAGTATAAATAAGTCCTCGACCCCTCTTTGAATGAAGGGTGTAGGTTAAGGCAATGCTTATGGAATACTCATCATAGGTTAGAAGGGTTAAAGTGTATATAAACAAACAATTGGCCTTTTCTTTGTCCATGGCATGAACTCAATATTTCCTCAAGCTCCTCTTTGATAAAATAGCATGACAAAGAACAAGTTAATACCTTAAATGTTGACTTGGATGGTGAAAGAAAGAATGCAAATGTGTCTAGCTTTTTGATATAAGTGGAGTGTGTTAGGAAGGTACAAATGCCATTTTCCTTTACCCCTCCAACTTAAAAGTCTGTAGCTGTATCCTGTTAGTGTATCACTTTCAGGAAGCGTAGTGACACACAGCATGCTAGCCATTTCTATCCCAAGCCAGAGCTTCTCCTGAGCTCATTTGGTTGACAGGACAAGGCTAGTGCTCCAAATATAAAAACTGTCTACCCACAAGGTGTATTTTCACATTCAGCAGGAGAAGGCGGCCCCTTGTGCACTTTTTTTTTTTGTAATCCTGTTTTTTTTTAATAATTGGAAGATTTTTCAGGCAGCATTTCTCCCCTGTTGGAAGTGCCGCTCTCTGAAAAGAGAAAGTGGAGGAGCGCTGGGGGCTCAATGGGTCGAGAGAGACGAGGATGGGGGGGGGGGGGTTGATGCTGGGTGCCTCCTTTTTAAAGCCAGATTCTCCCCAGATACCTCTGTGCTATTCATCAACAGCTTTTGCAGGGCAGTGTAAAATCAATGTGCTCTGCACTGCAAACAGTTCATAATGACGGGGGATGGAGGAAAAAAGCTCAACTGCAACAGAATTGATTTGTTTAAGTACAATAACACGGCTCTGCAGCGCAGTGAGGAGGAGGCTGGGCGCCCAGACAAAGACTGACTGGCAGTATGAAACCACAAGCAGTAATTGACAAACTGCTGGCAAAGTGTAAATCTGAAATACAGACGCCTGTTATCTAATTAATGGAGTTTTTCTTCAAATTACCACCTAACAGAGGAAAATACACTTTGACAAGAGAACTGCAAAAAAAGCCTCTTAATGTACAAAACAAAACTCAATATTTACTCATTAGTTATGTGATCATCTAAAAATACATGTAAGTACAAAGATTTCTTCTCACTTCAATTGGATTCTGAAATAGATCAATATGACTAATAATGCTTTTCTTATTAAGATGTATTCCTAATTGTTCACATTCCAAGAGCTAAAATGACAACGTTTAAGTTGCCTATTTGTTCTACATATTTATTTACAAAGATGTATTTTTAACTAATTTGAGAATCTATTACCTGAAAATATCCGACAATTTTGATTGACAAATGAGTTAAACAGTCATAATAATTAACCACAATTGATACATCTTCCCATACACACACCAGCTGTAATCTTGTGTACGACTCCAACACACATAGATAAACACACACACACACACTTTTGTTTTTTGGCCGGGAGTCACAACATCCTAAGCCAATTCAAAGCAAGCACAGTGAGGGTTTGATGTTGCATAAAGCGCAGTCATCAGGATGTTTTAAAAAATGACACCAGGCTTCACCTAGCAACAAAAGCGGTACGATTTTAAACCTCCTGATGCTGCAAAACAACAGAAGCTCGGAGTAAATTGTGTCAAGACAGGCCAGCACAATAAAACATTTCTCCCGGACTCTCTTAAGCTGACCACAGAGGTGCATTTATCATTGTTATTATTCCTTCAGAGAGGCCCTCCCAGGTTTAATTGGGTCCTCATGGAGTCAAAATCCCTGCTGTCGCTGAAGCCACCGGGGCTGGACAGACTCATTCCTCCCCAGTCAGCACGGGGTTTTATTGGCTGTGTGAATAACAGTCATTCCGTGCAAAGTGGCCGTGAAACCCGCGGGTGAGTCAAAAGGGTGGTGGGATCTGGACGCGACCCGCTAAGCCTGGACAATGGCAGGCGAGGGACACTTGGGGGGAGACTCTCACCTGGCTCTGCTCTCAGCGCGGTGGGAAAAAGCTCTCGAGAGCCACAGGCTGCCCGTCCACCGAGCCGGCTCTTTGGGGTTATTATTCCCTGCGGCCCACATTTGCATTTTAACTGGTAAATACAGAAGGTTTTGAATGTACATTGGACATTAAGCAGGTGAACAAATGAAACAGGAAAGGGATTAAAGAGCCTTCAATTACAAAAGGGGAAACAGCTCTGAAAATGAAGCTACTTTGCATGGGTGGTGTTTGATATTCTGTTCGCTGACTGAGTGACATTAATATTGGTCGGGTGATACATTTGATTTCCTTTTCAGATAAGTGGCAACAGTCCGTAGTTTTAAAAAGCAGATATAAGCAGAGCAATGTGTGAAAAGGAAGAATTTTAAATCTCAGTTAATACAATTTCTGAAACTGCTGACCTCCCATTCACCCCCTCCACAGTGCTCCACTTCCACTCCGTGTTACATTGGCACAGAAATCACAACGCCTCCTTTCGGCTGCTTCCTGTTGTCGATATGCTCAAGACATGCAAGATCAACCAAGATACGCTTCTCTGCTTTTCAAAAAGACACCCGACAAAGACACTTGAAGTCAAAAGGAGGAATGCTGGAACAGCAAAATGTAGGAATGACAAGCTCGCCGTTTCTAATGATTTTCTGCAGAGAAGCTAGTTTTCATTTTAAGAAGATAGAAACAGGGCTGTGTAAAAACACGATGGCAATCATCTCCCCCTCAAAGCCTGTGTTTACATACACACTCATAACGTGACACTTGTAACTGTCATGCTAAACTTTAAATTGGATTATTTTACTGGAAATAAAGTTAAAGGTCAATAACTCTAATAACAATTAATTCTCAAGTGCATGTTTTGTGCAGACGGGCTGCAACTAGTTATCAGTTTCATTACACAGTAACATGCTTAGGACTATTTCAGTTATTAATCTGACTGTAAATTGCAATGTAGAGAAGGTCATTAGCACATATTAGCACAAATGTGTCCGTATTTTCTCCTGATTTTCACAAAGATATGTCTTAACCAACAAATCACCAAATTGATGCTAACTGGGATTTTGTAGCATGTCCCGTGGTGTGAGAAAATACATGAATCTAACACACAATCAACAAAACAATCGTCAAAAAAAAGAAATGCTGTGTTATGTGGCATTACAAATACAAGCGTTTCCCATATATATGAGTAACCCAGTAAATAAATTAATCATGTAAACTCGGGTTAGTGCAAGTAAATCCCTTTATCGAGTATTATCGTAATCTTGTAATTTGCAGCTGTTTTAATGCATCTATGTACTGTACATACTGTATATGTACAAATCCAGGTTAGCAGGGGAGGGATTGAACCTTCTCCCAACACACGTGGCGCTGGTCTCAGAGGACAACCATATGAAACGATTACATGAGACAGACTCACATGTAGTTGTGTGGCAAAGCCGTAAACACACAGTGTATGCAATGCCCTGAATGAGTGCTTTAGTGATGATTACAGGTTTAGAGATAATGGTTTTTAGCGTGATACATTTAGAGCGCATGAGGCACCAGCTCAGTTAGCTCCCCAGTCTTCACTCTACTGATTAACACAAATGCTGGCGCCTTGTTAACCACCGCTGCTGTAATTATCACACACACACACACACACACACACACACACACACACACACACACACACACACACACACACACACACACACACACACACACACACACACACACACACACACACACACACACACACACACACACACACACACACACACACACACACACACACACACACACACACACACACACACACACACACACACACACACACACAATGTAGTGCAAAACAGTGCAGCCGTATGCATGTTGTGTGCCACCAGATCAGCATCCCAGCAACTACCAATTATGCGTCTTATTCATGCAAATTCAGGTAATTTACTCCCTGCTGAGCACAACTTCCCAACGTGTTTGCCCTCTAGCATCACTTGTGTGTATTGTGGGTCGCCTAAACAAGTGAAACAATTAAATTAAATTATCCCAAAGAGGCATCTCTTTTAATTGAGAATCAATTTAAAAGGTTTGTCACAACTTGGGTTTTCTTTTTGTAGTTTGGGAATGTCTTTCTAACACATTAATGACTACTAAGACCTGGGAATGCAGCGACAAAAATGCTAAAACAAAGACCAACAGGACAATAAATGACAACCAGACGGAACACATTTCTTGAAAAATATGTAAAACCACTTAAACTGAAAGTGAGGGTGTTAAAAAGATAAGCAATAATCATTCCTTGCAAAGGAAAGTTGCGAGTGCACAACACCAGTTAATAATGTGGGTCAATTTTGAACCAGGAAGTCAGTCTGAAAAAAGGATTGAATTGAATTAAGACTTATTTAAATGGAGGTGGGGCTCACTGAAATAGCTAATCATCTTATTATTTCTAGAAGCAATGATGGCAGATACCATGAAAACAAGACCCAAGTTGTTTGAAACCAGAATATCATTTTAAATACCTGTGTTTTTCTAGTTCAAACGGAGTGTGCTGGTGCTTCTGTGAGGCTTACATGAATTGATGGCTCCAATGTTATTTCTCCTCCTCCTCTTCTCTCTACAGTATATCTTGTTTCAAAAGCGAGGCAGCCCAAGAGGGCGCCTGTGTTTGTATTCCTTTGTTTCCAGTCTTTCCCTATCAGAGCGAGAAGGTGGTAGCAACTCCCACGAGGGAGATGGAGATAGAGGTGTAGGCTGCTGGCGGAGCGCTAAAGCAAAGAAATGCTGCACCGTCTGACCACAGACATAAAAATGATGCGCCACACCTATACTCTGTCGCGCTTCATCTGCAAAGCAAACCTTAATGCCGTCTTTGGTCACCTGCCTTTTCACCGCCCCCAGAGCAGAGTAGGGTTTACGGGAGGTGAAAGACTTCGTAATGTAATGGAGACAAGCATGAGAGTGAAATATAGGGGGGAGATCTTCCAGAGCCAATTGCAAAAGGAGAGGTGGGTGTAATGAGGCCTGATCTGTCACAAGAAAGAACCACGGTCCCATATTTGCATTTCCAGCCCTTTTCTCTTCATCTCCCTCCCTTATCTTTTCCTCCTCCTTCTCGTAATAAGGAAAAAGAAAAAGCAATGAGAGGGAAGAAAGGTGGGGAGCAGACATATACACAGAGGAATCCAGGGAGGGAAAGAGATCACATTACTATTGGGAGGGAAAAAATGATTAAAGGCTGAGATGAACACAATCTGCCGGTTCCAGAGGAAAGAGGAAGGAATTTCCAGAGCCAATAAGCAAAGCATCACAGGAGGATCTGCCTCTCTCTGCTATTCAACCATGACCATGCAGGCACAAGCACATTGTCTATACACCCTTTTACACCAGTGTGTTTTATGCAGTCATTAGCGGGTCTAAGGATATTGATTTTTAAAACACTGCTACCTTCTAATTATAGGAAATACTTGAACAGAGAATTGCCCATGTGGTGCTCCTCAGGATTGTGATTGCTGCAGCGTACCAGGTATAACAGTGTTTGGATGACTCCCTTGCAGAGGCAAAAAGGGGAGCAGAGAAAGAGAAAGAAAAACAGCAACATCAATAATGAAGTGAAGGAGACGGGGAAAGAAAACAAAGCCGTTCATAACAAATGAGAAAACAGGCAGAGCGTCTCATTGCGAGCGCGCTAACGACAATCAATTAGCAATTGCTCATGATCTTGGGTGCGTCGGAGTATAAGGTGTCTTAATGAGTCCCATTTCCATTAGCTGCTTGACTCAAGAGGCATAAGGAGGAGGCTGCTCCCACCAGCTCCTCCATCTCAATGCCTAATGACTACGAGAGTGGATTACTCCATCAATTCCTCGCTTCTCTTTGTTTATCCCCTGCGTAAATAATGGTCAACCATTACAATGCATTAAGCAGGCCACTCTACGCAGAGCCAACGAGAGGGAGAAGAGGAACACAAGTGCTCCGTGGCATCCTCCAGTGATCTCTAGGAAATCGGCTAATACCGGCCATGTGGTGGCAGGGGGGGTGGCAGGAGAGGGGAACTAGCTCAGTGAAAACTACCTAGAGGTAGGGTTGTACAGTAAATATGGCCAAAGAACAAACAGTAAAGAAGTGGTTTGTCTTATCAACCTCTTCCTGGGATATTTATTTGCGTGCCCAATAGGGCTGCAACAAAGATAGTCTAGATTAATTGATTAGTTTGGTCTATAAATTGTCAAAAAAGAGTCCAAAACTGTATTGCTTTGTCTACAACTCAAATAGATTTAGTACAACTCAAATAGATTCAGTTCATATGGTCAAATAGATTCAGTTCATACGGTATACGGGGGCGTGTGGTGCAGTGGGTTCGGAGCAGTGGGTTCGGAGCAGGTGGTCACAGGTTCAAACCCCACTGCAGTCAACATGTCGTTGTGTCCCTGGGCAAGACACTTCACTCCTGCTCCTGTGGGGATTGCCCACAGCATTAAGTATGTTAGACGCTTTGGATAAAAGCGTCTAACAAGTGACATGTAATGTAATAATGTAATACGGGGGTTAAACAATTGACATCTCAGTAAAAGGGTTTAATTTCAAGAACTATTTCTTGAGTAAAAAGTAGTCCCGTGAAAAGTGTTCACAACGAGGTGTGCTATTATCCAAAGTCACCAAGACATTGTTTTGTATCATTTGTTTGAACAAGAGCATCAGCATAAGACAGGAAACTATCAGTGACAAAAATAGATGGATTTGTGCAATCAGCACCTCACAGAGGACTGTGTCTGTGTCAAATGAGCGAATTTGATGTTCCTCTGTTGGTGCATTGCTTTCACCACGGATTCTACCAATCAATATTTTCCCCACGGCTCCATCACTCCTTTTGTATTTCCCTCTCTCTTTCTGGCACTCTCTGGTTTCCCTGGTGTCACAGCGCCGGACAAGATACAAATGAAACGCATCAGAACAACACACAAGTGGAAATGATGTCGCCGCTGCAGCCGCTCGGGTCATGAATTCAGCTAACTGTGCTTATCACCGGCTCCCGCTATTAGTCTTAATAGCCGCAGTGACAACCTGCCTTGAACGGAGATGGGCTCTGCTTCCAGAGGCTCGCCGCAGACAGGTGATTCTCATCTGCGGTCTCTTCATGTGTCAAAGCAAAGGACAACGCTGGCTGAACAATGTCTGGCAGCTTATTGGAGCAAAACATCAGAACCCTGCAGGCCATTACAGACAACAGAGCCATATGTTCTTACGCGCTCGGCATCAATCAAGGACAAATTAAGAATTCAATCAAATGGTGATCACATTCAAGCTGTTCAAAGCACTTATCTTGAATTATGAGTATGTAAATACCCAAAATAAACAAATGAGCCAAATTCCATAAATACTAATATACCACACAGCATGATAACATTCAATGTGTGATCATAAATGCATTGTGTAAAAATGAAAAAGAAATCTCAGTCATTTATCGTTATTTTACACTTAGACAAGATAGACAATAAACACATGTTGTATAGCCAATTTAAAGATGCAAAACATCACACTTATACATTAATTGGAAAAAATAATTATCTGTAATAAGTAACCAGATATTTCCCTCAGGATTTGCTGGAAGTAAATATTGTCCTTATATGAGTGCCAGTTGATTGACTAGAAGTTGTCTGTCCACAGCCTTGTATGTTGGTCTTTTTTTCATCAAAGAACCAAATGTTATTTCTACTGATGATTCAACTGGGAAGGTTTTATGCCCGACAAAGCCTCGGGAGAGCTTGAACTGCAAGCATAACATTGTCTATATAGAAAATGATCAGCCTTTCACTTCCACAACCTTGGACAGAAAAATAACACGTCTTTCTGCATTACTGTGAGTCAAAAGGGCATCCTATGTATTCCATTGCACTTCTGCAAGAGTTAATAACATCAAGCAGGGATTCAGCGTAAACCCAATCATTTGTTTCGCTCAATGCGAGGGTGTTTCATGACTACAGTGTACAAGGGAATATTGCCAGGGACAAGAAGTGCATTTGGCACAAGAGTGAAAGTCTTACAGAGAAAAACGATTTTTCCTTCTGAACTAAAGGTTACTTGCTGTAGACTGTCAAGGAGCCGTGCTGCGTTGCCATTGAGTGCGACGCACAGCCTGGCCAGGGTGAAGAGAAGGAGAGGCAAAGTGAAAGTGCTAAGTTAGGAACCTCACAAAGTAAAACCACATAGAAGAAACTATACAAGAGAAGTCCACTGGAACTCAATTAACTCTTGATGATCCTCGCTGCCCTCTTACCATTAAGTCAGACCAACACAGTTTAGGAAACAATTGTCAGGACGTCTTTTCAGTCAGAATTCTTCCCATACTGTAAGTCGGAGGAAGTGACTCTCCTCCTCCAAAATTGCCGAGTTTGTGACTGGGACCATGTCATCATGTTGTTCTGTTTAGACAGGGAGGAATTACTTTGATCCACTTTGAGGCATGTCTTCCTTTACTGTCAAGAGCCGGTTAGGATTTACGGAGGGAGGGATGACACTTGTTCATCCACTCTGCAGAAACGCTTATTTTTGCTACAATGGCACTTGAAGCCTCAATAAGATTAAGTTTTAAGCAAATATGGAAAGTTTGAAGGATTAAATGTTGTTCTAACTTCCGCACCACTAGGAGACAATAGAGGTGGCAGAACCCGTGGCGACCTCTTATCATAGCTGGGATGACACTCTATTTTACAAACATGACAGAGTACAGAGATACTGGGCTCAACAGCCTGTAGCTGCAGATTTGTGTGGAGAACAATGGGAGCTTGTGCTGATTTCTTGCCTGAACAATGGCAGGATGACATGGAGCCTGACAGACACACACAGAGCAGCAGGATCTATACTGCAGACAGGAGAGGCATCTTCACAGAGCAACAACACTGCCAAAAACATATCCTCATCTTCCTTTTTCCTCTTCCAACCTCTTTTATGTGTTTTGGCACCTCTGGCACTCATAACTCAAAAGTTAACAGTGAAACTTTGAGCACCACCATGAGCAAAAGCTTGTGGAGCAAAATGAGCCAGTTACTGCTGAACAATTGAGCATGAGCTAAAAAAAAACTGGAAGGTATCAGTGGTTTCCATCCAAATGTGGTTCTAAATATGACTGACATTCCAGAAAACTGGCAAAACTAAATGTGAATACATGTGCTTTTCCATCCACAAAGAGATCTGTTGATATATGAATATTCTTGACATGAATTCTCCAGTTGTCCTATTAAGCCATTGCAACAAGGTGCATGAAATTATGTAACTAAAAGTACAACTGTCAAACCTTTGAGAAAAATAATGGATTTCTTTCTACACTGAACAAAAATATAAATGCAACACTTTTGTTTTTACTCCCATTTTTCATGAGATGAACTCAAAGATCTAAAACATTTTCTATATACACAAAATAACCATTTCTCTCAAATATTGCTCACAAATCTGAAAAGATCTGTGATAGTGAGCACTTCTCCTTTGCCGAGATAATCCATCCCACCTCACAGGTGTGGCATATCAAGATGCTGATTAGACAGCATGATTATTGCACAGGTGTGCCTTAGGCTGGCAACAATAAAAGGCCACTCTGAAACGTGCAGTTTTGCTTTATTGGGGGGGGGTCTGGGGGGGTCCGAAAATCAGTCAGTATATGGTGTGACCACCATTTGCCTCACGCAGTGCAACACATCTCCTTCGCATAGAGTTGATCAGGTTGTTGATTGAGGCCTGTGGAATGTTGGTCCACTCCTCTTCAATGGCTGTGCGAAGTTGCTGGATATTGGCAGGAACTGGAACACGCTGTCGTATACGCCGATCCAGAGCATCCCAAACATGCTCAATGGGTGACATGTCCGGTGAGTATGCTGGCCATGCAAGAACTGGGATGTTTTCAGCCTCCAGGAATTGTGTACAGATCCTTGCAACATGGGGCCGTGCATTATCATGCTGCAACATGAGGTGATGGTCGTGGATGAATGGCACAACAATGGGCCTCAGGATCTCGTCACAGTATCTCTGTGCATTCACAATGCCATCAATAAAATGCACCTGTGTTCGTCGTCCATAACATACGCCTGCCCATACCATAACTCCACCACCACCATGGGCCACTCGATTCACAACATTGACATCAGAAAACCGCTCACCCACACAACGCCACACACGCTGTCTGCCATCTGCCCTGAACAGTGAAAACCGGGATTCATCCGTGAAGAGAACACCTCTCCAACGTGCCAGACGCCATCGAATGTGAGCATATGCCCACTCAAGTCGGTTACGACGACGAACCGGAGTCAGGTGGAGACCCCGATGAGGACGACGAGCATGCAGATGAGCTTCCCTGAGATGGTTTCTGACAGTTTGTGCAGAAATTCTTTGGTTATGCAAACCGATTGTTGCAGCAGCTGTCCGAGTGGCTGGTCTCAGACGATCTTGGAGGTGAACATGCTGGATGTGGAGGTCCTAGGCGGTTGTGTATGGGCTCAGAACAGTCTCATAATTCACACATGCACACAGAAGGATTCACACTTGTATTTCCGGATCCACACTTGTGTTTTTCAATGCACACACAAATGTGTTCCGTTTCATATACAAAAACTGTTTTACATATGTATTTTTGATCCACACATATTTGTTTTCCATTTAAAACCTCTGCACCTGCAAACACAAACAGCTTTCTGTGCACGGATCGCTGTGCATTCGTGTGTGGGTTTTTTGAGACTCGCCTGACGCTCACCCGATTCGTACTTGTAATCTTTTCTATCTATAGCCAATCAGATGTCTCCTTCATTCTAAGCTAATCACATGAGCGCGCCCCCACGAGGATATGATTTCTTGCGTTCATGACGTAGCGCTTCAATTAAATTCAAAACCTTTATTTATCCAGGTAAAATCCCATTGAGATCAATGATCTCTTTTTCAAGGGAGACCTGCTTCATATACACATTTTGCGCAGTCCGGTCAGCTCGCTAAACAGAGGGCGGAGCATCAGGTGATCATGCAGAGCTGCATGTCTCCATCAAACTCAGCAGCTGATCTGATCTCTCTCTCGCGTCCGGTTACACTTCACTCGCGTTTATGTCCATATCGATCAGATCCAGCTCTCCTGATCGGCCTTTATAGAGAGCACCGATCAGAACTATTAAGAGCTGATAATGACCGGCGGGGCTCCCCCCGTTGACCAATCACAATCACTGTCTAGCACTGGCTTCGTAGTGCACTGATTGATTAGGCTAAGCTAACCTGTAGCTGCTCCCTCCACACTCACAACAACTTCATACAGAAGACATAAATAAAGCAGCTGTATTCGCCACACAGGAAACACACATTTAAAAAACGGTTTTGCCTGTCGTTTTTGTGTACACAAGCATTCATCAATGGTTCGGGAAGTGGCGCTGTACCTTAATAATATAAAGGCTTGTATTTGCGTGCATTTCCTGTTCGGAAAGTGGCGCTGTACTGAGAGTGCGCAAAATGCGTACATGAAGCGCTACGTCATGAACGCAAGAAATCTACCCTCGTGGGAGCGCACTCATGTAATTGGCTTAGAATTGAGGACACATCTGATTGGCTATAGATAGAACAAATTACAAGTACGAATCGGCTGACCGTCAGGGGAGTCTCAAAAAACCCACACACGAATGCACAGCGATCCGTGCACAGAAAGCCTTTTGTGTTTGCAGGTGCAGAGGTTTTAAATGGAAAACAAATATGTGTGGATCAAAAATACATATGTAAGACTTTTTTCTGTATTTGGATTTTATTTACATGTATATGAAACGGAACGGAAAAACGGAAACGGAAGTGTGTGCATTGAAAAACACAAGTGTGGATCCGGAAATACAAGTGTGAATCCTTTTGCAGATCATGAAATACAAGTGTGAATCCTTCTGTGTGCATGTGTGTATTATGAGACTGTTCTGAGCCCATAGTTGTGAGGCCGGTTGGATGTACTGCCAAATTCTCTGAAACGCCTTTGGAGACGGCTTATGGTAGAGAAATGAACATTCAATTCACGGGCAACAGCTCTGGTGGACATTCCTGCTGTCAGAATGCCAATTGCACGCTTCCTCAAAACTTGCGACATCTGTGGCATTGTGCTGTGTGATAAAACTGAACATTTTAGAGTGGCCTTTTATTGTGGCCAGCCTAAGGCACACCTGTGCAATAATCATGCTGTCTAATCAGCATCTTGATATGCCACACCTGTGAGGTGGGATGGATTATCTCGGCAAAGGAGAAGTGCTCACTATCACAGATTTTTTCAGATTTGTGAACAATATTTGAGAGAAATGGTTATTTTGTGTATATAGAAAATGTTTTAGATCTTTGAGTTCATCTCATGAAAAATGGGAGCAAAAACAAAAGTGTTGCATTTATATTTTTGTTCAGTGTATTTGTTTCACGTTCTTTGTGAACATGTCTCCTCATTTGTTCACTAACATTTTTTAGTGGCAAACACTTTTGCACGCACATCCACTTTCCAACTAAGCATATCATACAAATCCCTTGAAATATTTAGCCTTTTTGTCAAATATTCCTCATTCCCACCTTTATTATTCACAAATTGTGAAAGCACATGTGGATAGAAATGAGAACAAATATAGAATTAAATATAATAAAAATTATACTTTCAAATGATAAATAACAAAACACAAAAAAGGTGTTATTGCTAAATCAAGAAGGTGATGAAATCTGAAGCGCTCAAAGTGTCCTTCATTATTAATGCCATAGGAGCGGGACTTGAAGCAGCTTTGCTTCTCTTATCAATCATTCATCTGCTTTCCATTGAACACACTCTGATCCTCCAGTGTCAAATCAGGCTTGAAGTGGCTAAAGAACCACCAATCTGCAGTCTTTCCTTAATCAAACGAGTCTAACATAAGCCTCAAACACCTGCTCTCAAAGCGATCAACAGTGCTACACTAATGTGCGTTTCCCAGGCAACCCGTGACCTGTCAATCATTTAATACACAACACTCAGGTCTCATGAATTAAGAATAGGATGCCAGAACCCATTTGTGCAGGCTCGTGGTGTGCGTGTCCTTGTGTTTGAAAACACCTCAACAGTGAAAACTTGAGATTGAATCAAACTGAAATAATAATGTGGATCCTGCTTTTATAATAAAACAGCCCAAGTTGTTGTCTCCTCACCTTCCCATCTTGCACAATGTCTGAACAGAATCCCATCTCACTTCAATACAGACGGAATTTGGCTAACAGCAAACATAATCGAACTTTGCGGTCCGTCTTTACTGTGGAGCCGAATTGAAAGCAGTTCTTTGGTGGCAATCTCCAATTACCTTCTGCGTGCAAGTGTTCACTGCACTGGAACTTTTCCATTTCATCATTACACTCAAGCTGCCCCCATCCAAAGCCAAAGCAGTAGCGGCGGTGGCAGCAACACAGCAGACCGTGTCATCCACACACCACGGGGAGATCCTACCAAGCTGCAGTGAATTCCTCGTTTTTGTCTGGGAAAAGATTCATGTCTATACAAACCGCAGGTGCAGTGAGTTCAATTTTTTTTTTAAACTAGCACAGTGAAAAGGGGGCAGGGCAACACTCAGCTCCCCCTCCCAAGGCTATGCTTGTCACAATTACTCGGTAGGTCAACTTTCCTCCAGTCTCATTAAGAGGTAAAACACTGAGGCTAGAAAACCCCTTCTTTTTTGGACCCCCGCAGGAAATGTTTCAGCTTGCTGCCGCACGCTCCAAAGGGCTACTGATGCAATCGTTCTCAGCCCTCACAGTGCACTGAGGAAACAATGAGGACTTTTGTGAAAAAAACTTCCATTCAAGAGGCCAATCCAGCCCAACCAATCAATACCGATCAACAGGGAGATGACAGAAGATGACATTCCTTCTACTGAGGCCAAACACCAATGTTTCAGGACTCAGAGCCTCAACTCAGACTTTGATTGCTCATCCTTAGACAAATCCAGAGCTGGAAAGTAACAAAGTATATTTATTTAGTACAACTACTAGGCTACATTATCTGGGTAGATTATCTTTTTAATTTCATTGATCAACCATATTTCGGAGGGTTAAACTTGACAAATCAAAAGCTACAGTTGATAGTGATTATTTAAGTGGAGTAGTTTACATTCAATATAAGATCTTAAAAACGTTATACATTTGTATTGGTAAAAAATGTGCTCTATTTTGACCTGCTCTTATATATTAAAAATGCTCTGTGTTGAACCTTGGCTTTAACGTTTAAAAATAAATTCAATGAATTACATTCAGGTACAGTTTTGAATGCATGCCTTGAAGTGGAGTATTTAACACAGTGGTAATGCATCTTTAACCTAAGTAAGACCTTGTTTTTTCTTCAAACACTGCCAAAATCTCATTGGAACACCCTGAAAATGATTCATCCACAGCATTACCCATGCTGACGGTGTCACGCTGAAAGAGAACAGCCTGTAGAGGGTGTCTTTCATCTTAGCTAAGGCACAACAAAGAGCATGGGCTTCTCGTGTTAACACAGGAAACATATATTTAATGAGACAACCACTGCAATCTCCGCAGCCTTGCTAAGTGAGTCTGACCCCACACCGCAGTCACGGCAGTCTAGACGAGGCCGAGCGGCGACGAGGGCCTCCCGAAAGCTCTCGTAATGCACAAGGAATTTGATGCGTTTTCCTCAGAGCAGAGAGGAAACGCATGAGTGAGAGTAAAGAGTGAGCGAGATCCCTGTAGAGGTCAGAGCGTGTCCCCGGAGGTGTCAGGGGGGAGTAAATGGGCATGACTGCAGAACACAGGGTTATACCGGCTCTCCTCCCTCCGCCTCCCTACGCAGGGGTGCCTCCACCGACTCGTCCCTGAACGCCTCGGAGACAGAATCAGCATGGCGTCCTCTTGCATGCCACGCAAATTGGAACAGGAAACAATTGTCAGCTTCAGGCGAAATCAGCACCTTATTAGAAAACAAACGTTGATGTGACAGGGAAGAGGATCTCTGCGAAGGATGGAAGGAGTTGCATGTCGACAGATCAAGCTTGTTTGATTCTCTGCTGGTTCTCTGCACGGCTGGCTGAAGGCTGACACCAGTATCAAGGACCATGAATATTCAGAGACCAAGTAAATAAGGCAGATAGCACTTGACATGTTTAACACCCACCCTTGGAACCTTCTCTCTACAAAGCCAACAAGGTGAAGAAGCGGAACAAATATGTTGCTTGTTTGTAGGCGGCAACAATCCCTGCTGATGAATTTGATGGTTTTCGAACAAAGAAAATGAGTTTCAGTGGGCGAGCTACATCAAAATAAGCTGGACTCGGAAAAACAATCAGATTTCCTCGGCGGGATTTGAGTTGCTAAACTGCTGTTTTTTGGAGACTGGCATTAAAATAGAGAACATTTAGCATTATGCCTTGCAATATGCTGACATTTACATTCTTAGAAAAACATGTTTCCCTATACTATAATCCCTGCTGGTATCAAAATGTTTGCTCTCTAAATATTTACCAACCCTGAATCACATCTAAAGCCTTACACAGGCACCTTGAGACTTCCTTTTTTTATATACAAGTGTTGTGTCCCAAAGGAAATGCAGTGAAAGCACTACAGACTATCTTGCGAGTGAGTTAAGTCTCTGAGCACACAACGCATTCCTCCAACACCTCAAACAGCTCTCAGGAAGAAAAATATATCTGCCACCAACAAAATGCACTGCACTTAAAAATCAGAGTCTGAGAGAGGAGCGGGGATTCATTTGGTTTACCGTGTGGAGTTTTCACACAAAAAAGGCAAACGGTAGTAAATGTATTACAAGAAAAGTAATGTAAATATTGACACTTTGATATTTATCGCCAGGCTTATCCACTGGACCTTTCCATTTAACATCTGCTGTGTATTATGACAGGTGTGAGGGTTAAAGTAAAACCCTGCTGAAAATATATCTTTTAAATGTCAAATACTCACAGAATTCAGAATACTTTCTTACTTCAAGGATAATGGCCGTGACAATGGATTCTAATGGAAAAAGAGCAAGCTACAAACTTTTCCAACCCAGTCTCATAAAAAAACGTGTAATAACTACGTTGGTCCACAACGTAGGACGTAGTATTTCTACAAAAACGCCTTGTAGGATCCCTACGTTTTTTTTCACCATTCATTCCAATGGCTGGCGTCTATGTCACGTGATCTTCACATTTCTCCCTGCAGAAAAAAAAAACATGGCCGACATTCGTTTTATTCTCGGTGGAAAATGCCTATTTTAAGATTAGTTTGGCGATTATAATGCCTTTTGATGTCATTTGATGCGAGAAATATGAGTTGTTATTTCAGATTATGTGTGCAGTGGATGTACATGATCTTTAGTTTGCTAGTTATTACAAAGATTACTTCAGGAAATTGTGTCTATTCAACGTTTTCATTGTTACCAAGGTGGTTGCTAGGGACGCTGCTATCAATATTATTTCTGTTATGTTGTGTAACTGTTTAATGGTG
This sequence comes from Pseudochaenichthys georgianus, assembly GCF_902827115.2. Classification (NCBI taxonomy): domain Eukaryota; kingdom Metazoa; phylum Chordata; class Actinopteri; order Perciformes; family Channichthyidae; genus Pseudochaenichthys; species Pseudochaenichthys georgianus. The sequence goes on along the minus strand of NC_047521.1, from coordinate 16,710,783 downwards.
TTATCTTTATTGCTACCCCCTTCCCTGTCAATGTATAGTGTTGGTCCACAGCGCAAACGTATTAGTTTAACAAAATCCGCATCTAAAATTGTGGCATAGTGTGGTGCCGAGAGATGGGAGTCGAAGGCGGGGTATCAAAGGTACAAGCTAGACTTTTATTTAGCATCTCAAAACACATGTAAACCGCTTCATTCCCGGGAAGTGAAGACCGGCGGAGACAGGAAGTCCGGCTCACTAAAATGTCCGTGCAGAACAATACCCTAACCCAGGGGTCGGCAACCCGCGGGCCGCATGCGGCCCTTTAAGCCCTCTGCTCTGGCTCCCTTGAGCTTAGACAAAAATAAGAAGGAAATAAAATAAAAGTATTTGTAGGACTATTTATATTTTGTTGCATGGTTGAAAATGTTTCGTATCTTGTATTTTGAGGTGATACTGTGACACATAAATAAAAAACAAAACGGTTTTAATTAGGTCAAATACGCGTCACATCCTGCTCCGGTCCCGCGCGAGCGCCTTTTCTTGGAGGCGAATAACCTGACCCCCGGCTCGATGAGCGAACTATGGATAAATCAAAGAAAAGTACCGGAGGAACACAGGATTTAATTCTGCGTGGACAGAGTTGTCTGCTTTCATAGCAAACGATGCTGGTTTACCGGTATGTCTGATATGTAGAGAGAAGTTGTCAACGGTGGTGCAGCCTTTACGAGGGAGAGGAAGACAGCTGACGATCGTCAGTCATAATTCAATGGGGTATGTAATTTATTTGAGAAAACACTTTGTTATATTCCATGGAATGCTCTTAACGTCCCGATAGCAATGAATATATTAAATGCTTTGACAATAAATACATACAACAATTAATCTGTGGAAGCCGTAGCACTGTAAAAAGCACGACCAATCATCTGAGCCGGCCCAGCTAAAGTAACTGATGGCCTACCTGCCTGTCAGCCTTACATCTGGGCACAAACTTATCTCGTGCCCTCATTGGTCATGTGTGCATTCGTGTGTGTTGGAGGAGGGGCTCTGTGAGGAAGTCTGAAGGAAGAGGCATATTTTTTCCGGTTGTGTACTTTCAAATTCTAGCGCACTCGAGCTGGTTTCTCCATTCTTACCTTCAACTCTTTTTAGGGTGCAGATATATGTTTTATTTATTTCAAAGTGGGCCCATTTAATAATATTTGTTTCCTCTTCAAATGTGCAGAGGACTCCCCAAGTGCTGTGTTTAATCTATTTTAAAGTAGGCCTGTGTATTATTTTTAATTCTCCTTATAAGAGTTCTTTGTTTCTTATTCGAGGTTAACAGTTTTATATCATGTAATAAATAGCCTAATAAATGCAAAAAAACTGTAGTTTTTGTCTGATATAACAATAAAAAACTATGAAATATGTTTTGCGGCTCCAGACAAAACATCTTTTGGGAAAAAGGAGCGAAATGGCTCTTTTGGTCAAAAAGGTTGCGGACCCCTGCCCTAACCCATAGATCCGTGGGTGAATAATGTCAATCACCACAATAGATCTACGTTATTTTCCCCTGTGCAATTCTCCATTTACTCAACAATAACACATAATTATCATTGTGTTTATTTATTTGTTTGATTAATAAACACCGTCAGGACCGAGGTCTGAGCAGCTCATTTGCTTTACAGAATATTACACCCGGAAGTAAGTATTCTCTCCGCTTCGGTTGACAAACCCCGTGATAGTCCTCAAGCTCTGTGATTGGAGAGTGGGCAGAGCGTCGAACAGCACTTGAAATGGGATGGAACCACGGCAGACTGTCCAAAACTGGATTTGAACGGGTCCACCGCGTCCCCCCCCTCCCCCACCCTGTCCCCAGAACTACACATGCTGGCTATTGTGTTTCGCAACATGTTCTCTATCTATGGCACGTCTCTGCTGGGAATTGTAGTTTTAAAAAGACGTTTTCGTATTTCCCATAATAAGAAGTTGCCAGTATTAAACTGTGTACATCCCTGGAGGTTTAGGGGATTGGAAACACTCACATTTAAAACATATAATTAATAAATGGGTGAAAATTGCTTGTGCCCATTATGGGCAGCATTAATATATATACCCACACGACAGCTAAGGTCAGAAGAGCTTTATTTAACAGCTGGTCTTATGTGTGTGACCCCTCCTGTTGTTCATTGATGAGCCTGAAACACGCACTTGTCAAGGTTCAGAGGCAAATTTTGCAAATATGACAGTAGCCATCGATCCTCTTAAGATAAGATATACTTTATTGATCACAAGTTGGAAACATTTGCGTTACATCAGCATGTGTATAGTTGTAAATATGCAGTGGTGTTTATTTGTAAATCATTTAGTATAATCACACAAATTCTGTGTTTTATATTTAATAATTATGTGTTCTTTATTTATTGATTGTTCAATACCTGACAAGGCCGGAGATGAAAATCTTTGGTCACAGGTTCCTCAACAGTGCATCACAAGACATCTTTCAATATGTGTACCTCCACCATTAAATTGTCATATTCTGCACATTTCTTATACTATCTACATACATCTTATAAGAGTATAATACATATGTATAATATCAGTTAAAATAAGTGCTTCAACATAGTTAACATTGCTGGAGGTATACACAAAGTTTTACATTCATTGCATAACTACACCGTTTGTGAATATGATATGTCAATAAACCTTAGAAAATCTTGAAAGGGATGTGCAAAATAGTCATTATATACAGTCTTTAATTAACTATTAGTAGAGAATAACGAGTAATGAACATACTTTATAGGGATTCTATTAATATCTAATAATAAAAATAATGAAATTCAATAACATGCTTTAACCACTAGGTGTTCCTTTATATCAGGTGTGCACATTTATGGTGTAAATACAGCCTATCTACCAATTGGATCAAATATAAAAGTCAGCCGAATTAGTGTTGATACTGCAAGGAAACGTATTGTGTGAAAAGAAATATAAGATGTTGTTTAATTATTGATATATTTATGATCCACGTCACGTTTCCAGTGTTGGCGGCAGTTCTTCATGTTTGTCTAGAAGTCTTCTCATCAGGGCTCTATAAATAGAGAACTACAGCAGATGTAACATTTAATGCAGCCGAACCGTGTATTACAATGCCGTTATGTGATGACTTTCAAAGAGAAAAGCAAGCACACTCGGAATAAAGTGTTTTCGGTCTGTTTCCGGTATTTGTTAATGACGATGTGATGTGAGATGTGAGACTGGAATTGCACAGGGGAAAATAACGTTTCTATGCCACCATTTTAGATGCGGGTTTTGTTAAACTAATACGTTTGCACTGTGGACCAACACTATACTTTGACGGGGAAGGGGGTAGCAATAAAGATAACACCATTAAACAGTTACACAACATAACAGAAATAATATCGATAGCAGCGTCCCTAGCTGGTAACAATACCTGGTAACAATGAAAACGTTGTATAGACACAATTTCCTAAAGTAATCTTCGTAATAACTAGCAAACTAAAGATCATGTACATCCACTGTACACATAATCTGAAATAACAACTCATATTTCTCGCATCAAATGACATCAAAACGCATTTTAATGGCTAAGTAACTTTAAATAAGCATTTTACACCGAGAATAAAACGAAGTGTTTTTTTTTTTCTGCAGGGAGAAATGTGAAGATCACGTGACATAGACGCCAGCCATTGGAATGAATGGTGAAAAAAAATGTAGGGATCCTACAATTTCAGAGGCGTTTTTGTAGAAATACTACGTCCTACGTTGTGGACCAATGTAGTTATTACACGTTTTTTTGTGAGACTGGGTTGACTTTTCAGAGCCACGTTAAGCTAAAAGATTAGCTGAGAAGTCAATAGATTATAATGTTAGTTCACGCAAAATGCTCAAATTGTGCTTGCATTAGCTTTAATAGCTTAATTCATGCTATTTGGTAAATGGACTGGATTTCTATAGCGCTTTATCTGGTCTTTATAACCCCTAAATACCCATCAGAGGTGACAACTAAGAAAGCAGAAAACTAAATTCCAAACAATATATTTTATTCTTGTTGTGATATAAATTTCAGCCTAATACTAATATACAAGAAAACAAAGTAGTACTTCTTTAGGGTTTGGTTAGCAGCTTTGGCTTGATGTCTTACTTAAACACACACATGCAAATATAAATTCACAATGTGAGCGGTCAATAAAATGTGAACACAAAGGGGTCATGCGCGGGGCATTACCCAGCTGTGTCTCCGCAGCGAGCACACAGCTTCCGGATGAACTGAGAGGTTGTGTACCACTCAACACCACAGAGCCACACACAGGCACACACACACATGCACTCTAACCTCCACTTACCACCACCCCCACCCACTGCTCAGTGCACCCTGCCTCCTGATAAGCTGGTTTGCCAGGCTTGCCAGCGCCGCTGATGGCTGCGTTTGCACAACCGCTCCATTGTTGCCGTGCAGAGTGGACAACTGCACTTTGGACCTTTCAGTCGGGAGAGCCTACTATTTTGTTTCCCTTAAGGGCATCCACTGTGGTTTATCTGCGAGCTGCCAACTACACACACACACACACTTTAAAACACTGCATTAAGGATATCTAAGGAGAGAAAACATAAACAGTAGCGGCTGCGTATCCGCTGCTGCTGCTGTTAAGTACTGTACAGTCAGTTTGCCTGGCAGTTGATTTTGCCGGAGCTTAAAAAGACTCATAAAAAGGCAGCTGAATTATCTGGGTTCCTGGAACCTGATCCACTGCCGGCTGACCTTTAGCGCAAAGCAATATTAAACGTAATAGTTGGGAGTTAAGTGATTGCAATTTATGAGTCCATTTAAGCAGATTCAATATTGGATGACAAATGATTACCTCGGTGAACTAAAGCTTACACACACGCGAAGATAACCCCGCGACACACAAATACAGAGCTTTATCAAACTTAACAATCAGCTCAGTGTCTGTCTGCTGCGCGTCTGGCTCAGCAGAGGGCTGAACAGAATTTTAAAAATGCACGACTAGAAGAAGAAGAGATTGCATATTAAAAAATCCTAGTTTTTTTGGCTCTAACTATAATAAGCTCAAATGGATGTGTATTGAATAGATGTTGCCTCTAAATATGGTCAACTGGCCAAATGGATTAAGTGTATCAAATCCATTTTCCTGAGTGCATTGAGGAAGTGTCAAAATGAAACATTTTCAATTTAGCCCCTTAAGGTCCAATATTTCTTCCTCCTGCTGTAGAACAAGCTGCTTACCCTGCAAAAACAGGCTGCAACACATCGCTAAACGTGGCCCGGGCTTTAAATTATCCTGACCCAATCCACATATTTGATTCACTGTGCAGCCAGAAAAGAGCTACATGACTTTCAGGCATTCAGCTCAGACTATAAAGAAACAATGTAGCCTACTTTGCACACTCCTCACCGTTCTCTTTTCAGCCACATCCTCTTGGATTTTATGACTCTGGTTAAAATGCAACCATTAAATATTCATGTGCGAGGGCTTTCACCCGTGAAGCAGCACCCCCCCCCCCTCTCTCTCTCTCAATCCCTCTTTCTCTTTCCAAGTTTTCGTGAAAGTGAGAAACTTTTTCAGATTTTAACTGACAGGAGCTAAATATTAAAAAAAATAAGGAGCTTTAGGAGTTCAGCAAAGTATAGACTAGTCCTCTCCAATATCCTGGCTTCTTGGCATCATCATCCTCATTATTCTTCGATTTTCAGACTGCAGTGAGTGAGACTCTTGTGGAGTAAATTAACATGACAATACAACCTGTGGAGATTACTGAAAACAAACACTCAGTAGCTGAACAATGACGCAATGAAAATTGATGGTTTACAATCACTCCCTAGAGAATAGTGAGTTTTTTTTACTCATCAGCATCATATAAACTATATATTGCTCATTCATTTTTCACTTCACGTCTTGGCTGTTTATTATGCAAAACATTTCCTATCAGCAGCAAAAGTAATGACACAAATAATTCATACTTCCCCTCTTAGAAATCAGAAGTAAAATCCATGATATATACCAGGTTAGAGCGTCTATAATGGATTGGGGACGAAATGATGTCTTCAGGTATAGACAGTAGCATAAATAAAGGCTGAAATGTGATTTTGCTGCAGTGAACATTAGGGAAATGTTTGAGGCTTTATTTGCGTTGATGTGATCCACATACAAATGAAGGGATGCAACATTCAGGGCTTCTCCAAACAAGCGATTTCCCAGACAAATGAAGCAACTGCTCTCAGACATGCACCCTGTCTGTGTGCCCAAGGTGGCAAAACACATGTATAACAACTTGATTTAAGTTGATTTAACTGCTGGAAATGTACGAGGGGGAGAAAAAATGTACCCCGGCACAATATTGTTGTCGTGGGAATAGTTCATTCATTACTGAACTAATCTTTTTAGTGATTTGGGAGTAACGATCAGTGCCACTAACTAATGAATGAACAAATGATTCAGATGTGTGTGAATAATGTCAGCTGCAAGCAAGTTTGGAAAGAATGTTTTTGCGATCGCTCTTTTCTATCAGCCACCAGGAGTCTTTCTTGTTCCAGCATTGAGCAGCTGATTAAGATAAATACATTTTTTCTTTTCACTGCACTACTTTTAAGAATGCCACTTGCCAGAAAAAGAGTACAACTTTCCATCACTGCTCGTCTTTGATCAAAGACCAATAAGAAAACAAAAAGTGGAGGATGGCTTGCGAAACACAAAAGCTTTTCAGGGCCATTATTCCCCTCTTGGAAGCCTGCCCGCTCTTTTGAAAAGGTTTTTTTCTTTCTTCAAAGCAAACGCTGATGACATTACCCATTTTACTCCCAATTAAAATGTATTGAAAACATCTAGGAATCACTGTACGGCTAATATAAACACAACTAGCTTGTCAAATTCAGACAAATACAGCGATCACAGGGACAAAAAAAGGAGCGCTGCCCCGGCCTTTTGAGTTCGTAACCAGCATTTAATCTGCTGTAATGATTTACAATATCACAAGTCAAGCAAGATTTACTGTGACAGATAGAATGGGACCCTACATAAATATAATTACAGCTCACATGATCCTCTCCAACTCCCTCCTCCAAAGCAAGAGTCTGCCAATGCCACACAAAGAGGATGCAGGCTAGCACCCTTGAGTGATTTGCTTTTTCAATTTGCTCCTTAAAACCAGCTGATGCCATACAAATTCATAAGAACAACAACAGAGCCACAAAGTATCATGGATTTATCAACGGGTGAAGAAGCAAGGTCTTGATAGAAGGCATGTGTTCTGAATAAAGGTGGTCCTTGTGGACGTGCCATTTGAGCAACAGTGTGTGGTGGTTCTCAAAAAGTCAGCTGCAGTACACTAAAGAGTCGATTTTAAGGATGGATGCTTTCAAATAGGGCTTAAACAATCATCATAAATCTGCAACTTGAGTACTTTTCTTTTTAAATATGCTTTTGGTTTCTTTGTACTACCAAATATTGTTTAAAAAAAACATCAAATCAATCTGAATCCTGTAACTGAATGACACTCAATGAAACAAGTAAACAAATCTGCCAGTGAAGTGAACATATTTCTACCTTTTTCATCTAGCAGTTTCAAAATGTTATGAGTGTCAGTAGTTTGAGAAAAAAGGACACATAAAGCTGGTTGCTGCACTTGAAAAGATACTCAAGTGTATTTGAAATGATGTTAGATCCAGTGGGCGAAGAGTTTTGTACAAGGGACTTTTAAGGCAGACGACAACAATCAGGAGGATTAAATGCACATGCTGTTCAAGAAATATATTAAAAAGAACAGAATGATAAGAATAAGCATTACATGAATGAACTGTTTCAGATTCTCTGGTCAGAAAAAGTGATAAACTGTGTGAGAAGTGGCCACACATAGGGGTAATTCTCCAAGAGAAAATCAGTGTGCTCAACCCCCCCGGCCAGCCAAGATTAGGTTACACACACACACACACACACACACACACACACACACACACACACACACACACACACACACACACACACACACACACACACACACACACACACACACACACACACACACACACACACACACACACACACACACACACACACACACACACACACACACACACACACACACACACACACACACACACACACACACACACACACACACACACACACACACACACACACACACACACACACACACACACACACACACACACACACACGAGAGAGAGGAGACAGAGAGGTGTAATGAGACACAGACACTTTCTGACCTCAGACTATTTCATCTGACTGGCGATGTTTACACCATAACTCAAGCACAAGGATATCTTCCCTCTTGTTCTCCGTCCAATATGAGGACGATCAACCCTCCCTTCCCCCTCACGCACACAACCCCTCCACCTCCATCACACTTCATGCTAATGTACAACACATTAGTGAAACCAGGCGCGCACTGTTTTCGTCCATGGTGACACGAAGGATGCTGGGCCCTCGGGTGAGCCATCCCTCTCTCTCTCTCTCTCCCTCCCTCCCTCCACATGCCAGGCACATCACGAGCGCGGCCTCACACCACAGCGTCTGTGACTCAAACATGCCCTCCTTATAGAGCAGATGGTCAAAAATAGCGTTCGCCGTCAACATTTTTGTAAGCCGTGGGACCCGTCGGGCCACATACTGTTTGCCAAGAAGAAGCAGGGGTGCAATATGTGTGTGTAAAAATAATCTGGTCAGCTCCTCTCGGTTTGATACCGACAAAGCGAGAGTGCCCTGTTGTTAGAAAAAAAGGACTTATGCAATCTGCAGCTATAAATAAGAGTGTGAAGTGTGTCTGCATATGTGTCTTGCTGCGTGTTTACGTCCAGACAACAAATCCTGATTAATGAGTATTCATCCTCAGCAGTAGTTGTTATGATATCTGCGATTACTATTAGCGAGTGAAACGATCTCTTGTGTCTGGACAGCCACCGGACGGGGGAACATAAGGAAACAGACAAGACGTGTTTACAGAAGAGTTATTTAAAAGGCACCGCTGGGACAGCACTGCACGTGGCTAAGGGCCATCATTTTACACACTGTGCCGATATACACACACAGGATTCATATCCTGAAAACCCAGGTCATCCAGAGACACAAATACTCAGCTAGCTGTTAACCCACTGAACCCTGAGCATGTAACATATTATTATATTTAGAATAAGTAAGGCTACAGAAATACTCTTATTTGACATGTCAAAAGTATTGTGCCTATTCTAGGAAACTTTGGAGGAAATGTGAACATGGATTAAACACAAAGCTCATGTCTGTACACAAAATAATAGACAAGAGGGTCAGTGTTCCTGGTATGTTAAACCATTTTGATGCAGTGTTCTTTGCATAGTATGGTTTAAAACACATTTATAATAAAGTGTTCACTTGGGGGAAGTTTTTTGTATTTTATTATTTTGGATGTTGTTCTCCCGATTGTCTTTTCCTGTTTCTTATTTTTTCTTTTTATGTATATGCCTTGGCATTACAATTCCCATCATGCTTTGGGTGATGTAAACATGAGGTTTTATGTTGACATGGAGCCATGTTTGCTGCGGGCTACACCTATTTTGTATGTCTATATTCGTTTAAAGGTTGGCAAAAACACACAATAAAATATCATGCTGCTTCAACTACTAGCAGTTCCTGTTTACACTACAGACAGAAATCACCTGCATTACCTTCACACTGAAGAAAAGGTCTTACTTTAAGGATTATAAGGTATGGTGTTAGGTTTAATTTATTCATCTTTAAATCAATATTGCTCTGATCCCGATTTACTAATTACAACACATAACAAAACGTAGGATAATCTTATGATTTCAACACAGATTAATGGACATGTTTCCAAGATGGACATCAGAAACACTGCTGTGGCTAGAAAGAGTAAAACGCAGAACAAAAAGGGGTGTGATTTTTGACCCAAAAAGCATCAGTCGAATGCTAAAGGGTTAATGTATTCCACCCATATCAAGTGCTGAAACTCCTGTCATGGTCTTCTTTCACTGCCCACAGCTGTCACGTCGGTGTATCAGCTCCGGTCTGTGATGCATGGCTTGCACCTGGGTAACCGACCGCACACAGACACCGTGTTAGATCCCAGGTGTAAGCTGACACACGGCTGAGGGCGTGGCCTTTCTGCTCTCTGGGTTTCATCATCAGTTAGACTGCTTTGTTTGAGCAGGTGAGATAAGTAAGAAATCCGAACTTCAGCAAACAGATGCCATCATACTTTCTGCTAGGAATGTGTGAAGGTGATTCACACTATCTTTTGAAATGTTCTAGGCAAAATTACTAAGTAAATAATCCAAAAAATGTTGAGAGTTTTTGTCCTGTAACTCTCACAGCTACTCTACAAACTTGCCATTTTCTTTCAAACCATTGAGGCTGGTTCAAAACTTCAAAACTTGGAACAAAAATGAATAGGCAAGTGTAAATCAATGAGTTCAAATTGTAAATCTAATTTGGCACTGTTTTACATGCAAAGCCCTGAAAACAATGCTCAGTCTAATCTTCTTTCTTATCAACATCAACGCTTGAATAACTGCTTATTTTTAAATGAAAGATTGCTCTTTTTACAAGAATGTCAATGACCTAATCAGTATTAAATACTACATCAGCCAAACCCATTAATGTATGAATTGACACAAGACAGAACATATTGCAAAATTCTCATAATTAAATGAGCAAATCAAATAACTTGTGTTTTACTCAGCCAGCAGTCATTACCCCAAGGGCATTCAATGTTCAGAAATACAAATCAGAAATGCAGCGAATCCACATGGAGAGAAAATGTGATGACAGTTTTTAGGGTTGTTTTCGTACACTCTGTCAATCAAATGCAATGAGATCACACGCGGTTTAAGCATTATTACATTACATTGCATTTAGCTGACGCTTTTATCCAAAGCGACTTACAATAAGTACATTCGACCAGGAAGACACAACCTTGAAGAAAACAGAATTACAGCATTATGACTTTTGGGTTGTCTAAAATCATAACCAGAGTCATACTTAGTTTTCAAGTGCGGTAAAATGAAGTTGGTGAACTAAATACATTTCAAAACCATGGTAAATGAATGCACCATCATTTAGAATCAATGACCGTGAGAATAAAAGATAAGCCAATGTCACTTTAGGTCATGATAGTCAGTGACAATGCAAAAGGGAAAACAGGTGAAATGCAAAACAATATTTAAATAGGCGATTCATGTCGACATGACGAATGACAAACTGTGCAACACATCGGGGATTTTATCTACTTGTGTTTTACATCTTGATCGCAAACTTGAAAGCATTTGACATTTGTGTTTGGTGTGGAGGGGAAGGGGGTTTGGAAGTATCTGGAGGAGGAGAGGGGGTGGCGGGGTGTAGCTGGGGAAAGAGATTACCCTCAGACCTTTTCTTTGAGAGCGACAGAGAATGGGGGGGGGGAAGGATGTTCCCTGTGTATTAGTAAATCCCAGTTAATTTTCCCTGTCAGAGAACAATGAGATATAGACCCCCGCAGGCTCTGTTGAATGTAATTCCACCACTTGCTCAGAATCACCTTCATTACTCATCAGAGGTGTGGATCTCTCTCCTAAATAAATAAAAAAAACCTCTGGAGCCACTACTAGACGTTGTGATGCTTCAACAGAGCCCCCCAGGAGTCTTTTCCGCACCCATTTCTTTATAGTGAGATTACACCTCTTGAGATGTTTTCTCATTTCCAGAGCAGCTGTTAGTTTCTCAGTCTATGTTGAAATTTGAAAAGGGAAATATAGCTTCCATGCAACACTATCCCGTGCTGCTATACCCTTCAAGGTCACAGGGTTGGACCTTGTTTAATTTATAGAAGCTGAGACTTAGGAGAAGCCGGATGTTATTCATGATTCAGAGCCTTTCATTTACACTTAACACTGCGGTGCTGCGCTCTGACATCATCTGCGTATGTTTTTCACAGCATGTCACATTCAACATGCATGAGTCTGCGACTGCTGGGGGCTTCGAAAGCTCCAATTATATCCATCGTAGGGTTTAGACTCACAGATTGGATCGAGGTTTTTCTTTCTCACAACTATCATGTCACTCCTGAACTCACCCAGTATTAACTGCTGAATATCACTGCTTTTTAAATTGTATTTTAATGTCTTATTTAACCTGCATGTCATCCAGATGTTCAGGAAACCTGACAGCAAATGTGAGCAAAACTATTTAAATCACAGGAATTCAGCAGATAATTGAGACTATTACATATTTTCATTATGAATTCAATTGTGCAATTAAATTGTTATGTCAAAAACATTCAGAGTCTCTCAGAGCCACAGTGATGCCATTACTAAGTTGTGTTGTCAACATTTATTGAGAGAACAATCCCAAATGACCTTAAATTCACTCCAAATATAACAAATAAAAGCGGCAAATGCTCAGTTTTTAGCAGCTGGAACCCAAGACTATAAAACGACCAATTGATTATTGAACTAATTGTCTCATGACATTGTCCAGAACTAATTTAGTGTCTTTTAGCAACAAATCTTGCTAGAATTGCAATAATTAGCCAATAAATCCATATGCCGATTGAATATTTTTCAGCAAAAACGGCAAACATTTGCTTTCAGCACCCTACATGTTAATGCTTTCTTTGCCAATAATGATAGTACGCTTGATATATTTGGGTTTTGTACTGTTGTTCAGACAAAACAAAACATTTAAAAAGACATAACCTTGAGATTTGGGAAATCATAACGGGTATTTTTGGCATTTTCTAGACACGACATTTATTGCAGCCCTCAATCTTTCACATAATTGATATTTGAAATAAAGTGGTGTACCAAGCAGGCGTGGGATCGAGCCAGAAATACAGTATTTCGACCTATTAATCACGAGATGTGTGTTTTCTGTTCCGACTAACTTCCCCTCCAGCATGGCTGCAGCTGTAAGAGGAGGCAGGCCTATTGTTCAGACTAACAAGGGGCGCAGAGGTCACTTGCATTTTCACAAGAGCTTTGCCAGAGGGGTATGGGAAGTAGCCGGCACACAAGTCTGTTTGGGATGGATCTACACTAAAGCTTTTTCTATAAAGTCACATCATTCCCAGTCTATTATGAAGGAGGATAGATTAGATTAAGTGAGATTATGCAGAGAGGGGCTCCCTAAAAAGAGTAAAAATAACACACTCAGTACTTAGCAGGCGAGTCAACAGTGGGATTAAGCCAGAAGGACACGTTCAAATCCAATGCTAATATGCACAATGGTCATCCTTCCACAGGCTCAACTCTGTCTCAAATGTTGTTGCTTCACATTTCTCAACAAGCTGCAGAAACACAAATCTGACTTGTATTATCATATTTTGGTCCTAAATCTGAAATCAATCATTTTTGACAAATCTCGAAACCTCAAATAAGGGTTGTATTTCTTCTCCTCGTCAAACCCTCATCCCTCCTGTCAAGCCCTCTCTCTCTCTCTCTGTGCGTACAGTTTGTACAATAACAACTCCTATCACCAATGCAACCAAAAATATGCACAAAGTGGTTGCACACTCTAACATGATTAAATGATGTGTGGTCTGGCGTCACTCCCAGCACCTCTCCCATCCCTCGCTCTGTATCTCTCTCCTGCATGAACGCAAACACACAGACAGACAGACACAGATTCCCTTTGCCTGAGCTGTGTTTTGAAAATAGAAGCTTCATGTTAACAGTCAACAGTCAATCTGACAGGTACAGTCTGGCCATTCCCTCCGTCATAAAACCCCCTCGGTGGGTATCTTGCTCTGAAAGTACACATGTTACTGCAGCTTTGTGTCACCATGGCGGAGTGTCGCAAATCATTACAAACACACACATGAGGAATGCAGAATAACACATGCGGGAAGATTTCGGTGGTATGTTGACGAAATGCTTTCTTAGTTATTTTTGAGTGGTGGACAAAGTATTCAGATGCCTACTGGAATAAAACTAGCATTACCACAATGTAAAAATACTACACTACAAGTCAAATTACAGAGAAAAATGCTTAAGTACATTAAATGACTTGCGTAAGCAACAATTAAATGCTGTGAATGAAAGTGGAGCTAATTTAAGATACGGTTTTCTGTCAGGTAGGTTAACCAGTGTTTTCTTTTACCATTTCATTCTGACTGACTTTCATAAAATCTACTTAAGCTTCATGGAAATATTGGAATGTTTTCGGTAACGTATAGTACCTTAACAAGTATTCGACAGTGTGCAGGATTGACTTGTCCTTATCAAAGGATCATAAGTTAAAACAAGTTTGGAAACAAATGTTCAATTAGGGTTGTGCAATTAAATCGTATTTTAAATCGCAATTACGATTTTGGCCTGCCACAATTACGAAAACAACATAATCGAAAAAAACGATTATTTTGCTTTGCTAGGTTGTGCACTGCAACATATTTGATCTTGATTATTGGTATTTATTATTTTGATATCAGTTGAATTATACGTTCAGGGTAATCAACAGTTAAAAAGATACTGTTCAAATTATTATTTGTATTTGTTTTAAAGTTCAATAAATGGATGTTTTCAAAGTCAATGAACAATCGTATTTAATAATCGTGATATCAATTATTGACCAAAATAATCGTGATTATGATTTGTGCCATAATCGAGCAGCCCTATGTTCAATACATAAAAGAGTAACATATTTACCATTATCATATGTTTTTCATGTTGAATCTTTATCTGCAGAATAACCACCAACTATAGTTTTAATACAAATGTTAGAAACCTCAATATCTCACTCTGAAATATGCTGGAGTTTGGTGTAAAATAGCACTACATTTCTTGGATAAACACTCTTAGTTAGTTTCCACCACTAGTAATCCAAAACAATCTCACTGCCAAAGATATTGCATTCTTAAAATAACCCTTGAAAGAGTTGGGTTTTCCTTCACGTAATACATTTCTAAGATTATTAACACCGAAGTGTTGTTTGACACCAAACTAAACCTCATTATTAAGCTACTACAACCGCCCACTGACACACTTTCTGTTCGGCGAGCGCCACGCTTGCCCTGCTCTCTCCTCACTCATTGAAAATAGCCATACCAGCACAGTGATTCATCCCAGGAGTTTATTCTCCCGAGCAAAGACAACACAAAAAGGACCTTGAGCGAAACCTCCACAAACCTCCCACAGGCTCTGACCGCAGAGGAAGAGCAGTCGCTTTCTTACTCGGTCGCCTTTTTCCTGTTAGAGTGCTTAAGAGGGCTCTCCGTACGCAGGAGCCGCTCGCTGTGAGTGGAATTCCCAAGAAGAATCAATAACAGTAGGACATTATCCGCCATCTAACAGCCCTTTTTACCAGCGCTGCTTAAGCACACATTGTTGGTAAAAGGATACTAACCATTTGGAGAGGGTTTGATACAGGACATTGAATAAAATATTTCAAATAACAGCATTTATCTCATAACTATTTGCTAATTGACACTGTGTTGTGTTCAGGGAATCTTTTCAAGACAAAAGCAGCATGGAATGCAGTATACAGATAATATTTCAGAAGGTGAGAGGTGTGTGAGAGACACATCAGCTCTCCTCACAGGTTGTCCGGCTTACTGCTGGAGTAATGAGGCCTCTTGTGTGTCCTCTCTGATCTGAGAGTTGAATAATTTCCCATGTGGCACAGCCATTTCCAGCTTCCGCTTTTACTCTCACCTCGCAGGCTGGGGGGGAAAGGTGAGAGGAGAAAAACTCCCACCCTGCACTGAAAACGTGTTGCCATTGTCAATCCACAGAGCCACACACAGACTGGCTGCAGTCCAGACAAACACAGATTTGCTTTAAAAGGATACACGGCGCTATTTGCTTTAAAAATAAAAAGCTTTGTTTTTGCATCTATTTTTAGTTGTTTTTTCACTGATCTGTGTCAGAAGCAGCTCGGCGTCCATTTACAGTTTCAATGCTGCCTCTCTGTGTGCTGACGCTTCTCATTGGTCAGGAGGAAACTCAGAGTTAATAAATGGTCTACTTCAGCGCCCAGACACACGTGCTGGGTTGCAGATCTCTGTTTCAATGTGTCTTTTGTTTGACGGCTGGCGTTTCAACATCCTCAACTTGAATAGAAGAAGGTCAGCCTGGTGGGGTCTGCTCCATGGTTATTCAGGAGCCCAACCTGGGGGCCCCACAGAGCTGGGGTGCATGGAAGGGAGGAGAAAAGGCAGAACAACCTCCTTCTCCTTCTGACATCACCCTAATCCATGAAGTATAAATTGGAGTTTCCCCACTCAAACAGCTTTACAAATGTGCCATCAAGTGCTTGCGAATACATTGAGACCCGTTTAATTCAGGATTTTGAGTAAAGAACAATTATCAGGTGCAAAAACAAAGGCAGCTTATACATTTGACATCACATCGAGACCGTTTCTGAACGTTTTCTTCAGTTCAGAAGGCTGCAGGCAGCAACCCAACAAGACCCTAGGATTACATGACATGAAAATAATAAACAAGCAACCAAGGCTGCTCAATAACTGGTGTCACCGCAGACGTTTTACATGACCCTCAGCGGCTGGGTCTAAACAGGCTGCCTGCTGCGAGGGACTAATGTGGATGCTGCAGCAGCCTTTAAAGCAAACGAGAGGCGAATGAACTTTTTAGCAACATAACACAAACAGGAAGGGCCCTCCTGGACATCTCACCAGAGAAAGATGATAAACATCTGCACGTGTTTGTTTGTTTGTTTGTTTGTTCCCAAGATTTTGTAGAAGCAGAAGTACAGTGCATGTGTATACAACAGAAACACACTCCCTCTCTTTCACCGTCAATGGCTAGGAGGCAGATCAGGCAGCAGCTTACTTTTTTCCACTTGATTATGCCTTTTGCTTCCTGGACAGATGTACAGCAAGTGGAAATGAGTCCAGGTCTACATGAGAGGCCCCCTCAATCCCCAACTGGTTCCATATTCAGACAGCAGGAATTTGGGGAGTCAACTTGTCAAACCCTAGTGAAGCTACAGCAGCAAGATAACTCCAGACTGTGACATAAATACAATAATATTCAATAGTTTGCACATGAGCTGCTCTTAACAAACTTCAGAAATAAACATTTAACATGACATGTATTGAACAATCCACGCTGCAGCTGCAGAGACCGCTGTCTTCTTGAAATGCCCACTGTCTTCCTGCAGCCTTCATGTAGCAGCGTTAAACACACATTAGACAAACCATGTGCTTTGTGCACATCCAAAAAGGTAAAAAGCAAGAGCTACCTTACACACACACACGCAAAGACACACACGCAAAGACACACACGCCGCGGCATGATTCATTCTGCAAGCAAAACGCATACAGGCTGCTACAATGTAGCCTCCAAGCCCCAACGCTTTGGAGATCAACGCGGCATCTGTTACTAACGAAATGCACAACCTGCTTAACAGCCCGCCGGTTCAATCCCGACGGCACACAGCAGCGTGATAGTAAATATAAAGCTGCCGTTTATTACCACGGGCTCCGACGTGCTCCTGACTGCCAATTCAAGTGGTCACTCTATTGTTGAGAAACAATCTGAGCCAAAGTGGAAACAAAACCTTTCCCGAGACAAGAGCCTCATAGCGCCACACCGGAGAACAGGCAAGTTTGCAGTTACTCACCGGGTTACAAAGCGGAGAAAGTCCTCGGTAATTTTCGGCTCTTGTTTTTAAATATCTTCCCCCCTCACGGCCACTGAGAATGGGCTCAACGTCAGTGGGTGAGTAACTGAATAGACTCGGTGAGAGCGCAGTAAGTTGAAGTGTCAAATTACATTGGCTATTCTATTACCAAAGGGACCCATGCTCGGTGGCTGCTGACAAAATGTGTCGCGGATTTTTCTGCGGAGAAGCCATGAGGAGAGAGCCGGGAGCCGGACTGAGGCTCAGCTCTGCGGCCATCTGCTGACTGAGACCCGCTCCCTGTGTGGAGGAACCATCCGGGTCTGTAGCTGGTAGCACATTGTTCTTTATTTGGTGGGATTTTGAAAGGCGAGTAAACAGTGGGGACAAGTGGGCTCACACATTAAAATGGAAATAAGGCATGCTGGGTATTTTTATTTGGTGTCTCTTTATTGATTCAATTAACTTAACGACGCATTATGGTTATTTATTGCAATTTAAAGATACATAATTTAACATAATTTAACAAAGTATTGAAGAGAGAGCTGCTATGTATTAGGTTATTCAACACTTGTACATGTCAGTAGTCATATCATAAACAAATATGAATTTCTTTTTAAAAACTCGAAAAACTTGAAATCAAATAAAACTACAACTAATACAAAATAATATTGTAAAAAAATATGTTTAATCTTTGCAAAACATTTCAAACTTCAAAAACATTCTAAAGAAATATAACAATATCATGAAATACTGATATTAAAAAACAGGATATTTAGAATCATGAATCTTTATTCAAATGAACTGTGATTTCAATATGTAATACAGGTTGTCAGCTTACTGTCAAATCAAGTAAGTACAAAGTTAACATAAGCTATAATGCTTTTAATAGCCTATTAAGCAACAACAAACACGCACACGCTCTCATTCCAGCCTATTAAAGCCATACAGTGGTTAGAGCATGTTCACGCCTGCGCTCTGCCTTCCCATGATCCTCCTCGGAGCAGACTACCACCCTCCATGTTTTGCAGTTCGCCGCTCTCTGATGGAAAGCCCTGAATAACAAAGACATGTTTGAGAGCAGCAGCGGCATCAGCAGCAGCAGCAGCAGCAGTCTGGGCTGAGCGCTGACGTCAAGGAGCCATGACTGTGCCAAACAGCATCCAGACTCCAGTCCACACACACACACACACACACACACACACACCACACACACACACACACACACACACACACACACACACACACACACACACACACACACACACACACACACACACACACACACACACACACACGCACGACCTGATGCTGCCACTGTGGCCTGTCTCTGGAAGCACCCCATGTCAGAAGTTAGAAACACACCACCCTGCCTGCTATGATTGACTCTCTAAAGTTGGGTTGTGATTAAGGTCAGAGTGGAGTTTTCTCGCTCTGAAGCTTTTACTCTTACAGTAGAAGTCATCCTAAGTGATCCACTCTGCTGGGGAGTCCTCCGAGCCCCTGCTTTCTGGCCTGTGTATCCACCCCAGCTGTCTAAGTTAGGGGGAGGGATATGCTGGAACAATAGACGCCATTTGTCCTGCTAAAAGGTGACAGGAAGCATTGATTTCAGCCTGTTCCAGCCTTGTAAGCCATCCCTAAATTGGCTAATGGGAACATTTCCCTCTAACGGAGATTGAAAAAAATGTAGGGAATTGTGACTCACAGCAGTTGCATCAGTAGGCAGGAGCAAACTTTTGATTACAGGATACCAAAGCCTCATTGATTTTATTGAGCTGTTCATTAAATAAAGCAATAAAGCCCTGCACGGTCAATGGGGGATTGTTGCAAGGTGCAGCAAAAACAGCTTACATCTAAACGAAAGGCAACTATGTTTAAGGTACGGGAAACAAAGAAGAAACTGGCAAACAGATATAAACTCAAATTATACTTAAATTAATAACGATTTGTTCCAATTAACGTTTAATCAGCCAAGTTACTTTAAAGTCTGCAGCTGCTAAAGTGCAAAATCAGTTTTTATTCTAATTTGTCCTTATAATTAAAACTTTTTAAAGCCCAAATCGATTTTGAGGATGAGGCAAAATGTAAACATTGTAATCATATCCTCTAAATTAAATGTAAGAGGTTGGAGGAGTTTAGATCTTTTTTTTCTTCCATACAGCCACTTTTTTGGTGATCTCCCTGATAAGACTTCCTAATTTGTCTCCTATTAGTAGCTTGAAATAGCTCCCAGCATTCACCAATTTGTCTCAGGTCACTTCAGATTGTTACACTCAGCAGGAAGAACCAGCAGTATTCTTCAGGGGAATGTCATGTATAGTGAAATTGTCAGTAGAGCCATAAACATTTTAGCATGTGATGGACTTCATGACAGGAAGAAAACTGACATGATAATTGACATTTCTCAATACTTGTCACATTTTTTACAGAATAATTGACCATGATGAACTCCACGACTGTTCTCCAGGGTTGTTTTGGAACGGATCACTTTGTCAGACCTGTGATCACCGTGTTGTGACACCTTCTCTTTCAAAACGGTTTGACATCTGCCAGCGCGAGACACACCGCCCCAAATATAGATCGGAGTTTTCCTTTTCACAACTGGGTCAAGGAGTCTGATAACAAAACTGTGAAATGTTGAGCAGATCTTAGAGTTGTACTTGTATGTGTCTCTTAACAATGTAAATATAACTATCTGGAAGGTTTATCTTAGGGATGAACCTAGAAAATGCCATCTCTGCCGTTTCCCTCAGTTGCCCCCACTTGTGGCAACATAATCATAAAGTCAAAGCACTTCTTAGAAATATGGAAGATAGCCATCTTAATAGATTGTTTGAAAGTATGAGTTTAGTCATTGACAGTGCAAATTAATAAACCACATGGTAAAAAACAAAACAAAGGCATAATTAGCCATAAGGCTATCTTTCATCTACAGTCCCTGACCTAGGTGTTACAAAAGTCTTCTTAAAATACATCAAAGCAGAAACAAAAACAGGGCTTGCAGTTTAAAAAGGCTTCCTGAAATACATCAGAGCAAAGAAAAAACAGGGTATGTATATATAAAATCATTATTTACCGGGGAATATCGCTGATTTCTTCAGTATGGTTTAAACATAACGTTTCACTAAATACTGAAGTTTTGATTAATTATCTAATGAGTGGACCATTCCTTTAAAGGTTGCAAAAGGACAAGCAGTTATTAAAAGCAGTTGAAGCAGTAGTGGCTTATATAGACGGCTTTGCAAACAAACAGGACATGGCAGCAAAAAGAGAGTTAGTGCTGATGTGTGTATGTGCATTAAGACATTGTTTCATTGGTTACTGATGGAACGGTTAAGGAGAAATCCACAGTTACAGAGTAGAATGAAAAACAAAATGGTATTTAAGATGTTATGGAAGCAAGAAAGCCCAAAACCTGAAAATTGACCAGTGCATTAAAGACATTTATCTGCCTGAGGTGTCGAGCCACAACATAATATTGCAATATTCTCTGATACATCCCTTTGTGACACCATTGGTTGGTTCTCTAATTTACATGAACCACAATCTCCCCCAATCTTAATCACATGTTTTGTAAACCTGAACACACACAGGATGCAACAAATAAACGTCATCTTCAGTCGACAGGGTTAACTTATGACTCATCCAGAGTGTCTCCCTGCCTGTATTTCACCAAGAGAAAAGCATCACAATGAAACTTCCTTTCTTTTTGTTACATTTCAGTATAACAGCCCAGACAAGCTCATATTGTCTTGTAGTCTAGGTTGTCGGCCAGATGGCTGTCATGAAGATGAATGGACA
Source organism: Pseudochaenichthys georgianus (assembly GCF_902827115.2). Taxonomy (NCBI): domain Eukaryota; kingdom Metazoa; phylum Chordata; class Actinopteri; order Perciformes; family Channichthyidae; genus Pseudochaenichthys; species Pseudochaenichthys georgianus. Next base: position 16,689,415 of record NC_047521.1, on the reverse strand, counting down.
CCATATTAGTTAGTCATGTAGACGCGGAAACAAATGATGCTGTCTGCTTTTGTGGGTTGAATCTGAATACATTTGATACATTTTCAATTTCATAAATATTCTCCACAAATGATTTTCTTCTCTTGAGAATGTATTTACCACATGAATCAAAACCCTCTCTGAGAGTTATATATCATTAATGCTGGACCCATATATCCTGCTGCTCCTTACATAAAACAGCACAATGTGATCTTTGAAAAGTGTAGGCAGGAGAAATGTCTGTGTTTTCATTTACAGTTCCCACCTGGTTTATGAATGGACAACCGCCAGGCTCCAGAGAACCAGCCCGCATCCTCCACAACCAACCAACCGCTGGCTGTCTTCCAGTCCAAATGTGTTCACAGTGCACACTTTCCTCTGCCGTGGACAGAGAGCTCATGCTGCTCTGTGGTATGTCCGAAAATGTGGAGAGAGATAGTGCTGGTGGCCTCTCAAGGGTCTACTTACTGCGATGTCCAAGAGCTGTGCTGGCATATTTTGCTCCACTTTCTTGTTTCGCTGAAACATGAAAATGTGACTTACATTATAGCTGCAGACGACAGCTTTTGTTCTTTCATCTTACCAAGACCCTTAGGTTCATGTGTGTCCCTCCTCAAGGGCTCTGCAAACAGGAGATGACTATTACTCTATATTTGACAAAAAGACAAGAGGGAAATGTGTTAAACCCCATTGATTCTCATTACAGTGGGAGAGGCAGGCAGGAAAAGGGAACAGACATACCTAGACAGGTTGTGGTGAAGCCTCCTGATGATTTCCTCCCCTTGCAGACTTCTTTTTGAGCAGCACCAGCAGAAAGCTGGCTGCCGGCACCCCATGCTGCTCTGCTTTTGGGGGAGCGGAGAGCCAATCAATGTGTGCTCACAAAGGGGGGAGAGCATTCAGAAAGCCAACTGTTCCCTCAGGCTATGGGCAATGAAGAAGTGGGAGAGACAGAGGGAGACAGCAGAGAGAGAAGGAGGCAAGGGGGTTGACAACATGTTTCCTTTGCTGCTATATACTGAGAGGAATAACATGATCACTGCAGCACCCTGACAGAAAACAAAGCTGACTGGAGTTCACTGAGAGGCACGAATAATGCTTGTTAGATAGAATAGAGCTATGCGGCTACTTATAAATGTCATTTATAATAAGCTAATGTATTATTATTATTTTTGCAATAGAGTAGTTGTTCAGCATACAGAATAAATTGTGAAAAATGCCAAGGTTAACAGTGAAAAGTTACCAGGATATTGTCAATTAGCTGTATGAAATTGAGAAAAGCAGAATGTCCTTGATGTATAAAAAGCTGTAAACAAGAACATTTTGACGAAGGACAAACAATATTTTTGCCACTATTAGCCCACCATTATTTAATTGACAGTTTCATAATAGAGCAGCAGGATGATTTCCGTCCAATTATTTTAACATCGAACAAAGCAGTTGCTTGATTTTCCGCATGTCGTCTAATCACTTAAAGATAACTCCACTGATTTCATATTACACGTCCATAATGTTGGGGCACAGGTTTTGGTTAAAATTGAGGTTCTTCAAATGGCACACTCCTGGTGTGTAAGGCTTTTCAACAAGTCCTTCAAACATAAAAAAAAGATCCAACACTTTCTCAAATCACTGATGAAAAATAAATTGGTTTTATATTGTGACAATGCTCTGGTTAGGGCTTATAATGATGTGGTGAGGGTTAGAGGGAAGAGCATGATCTTTCGGTAAAACAGACGCTTAGCAAAGGTTAGAGAAACATTGTTGCATGGATTAAAATGGTTCCTTCATTATGGTTTAGGGACCTTCATTTTTATACAATAATAAAGATGTGGTTAAGGTTAGGGAATCATGGTTGGATTTAAAACAAGTTGACTGTTGGTAGGAAACAGTGCTCTTCATTGTTAAAGTCCCATGTTTTGAAAACTTAAAAAAGTGAATTTAATGTGCGAAATCTCCGTGGAGTGCTCTCTTAATCAATTTTGCATGCACTGAATAACATTTTATAAAATATAGAGCAGAATAAAGCAGCACTGTTGGTTTAGAAATTGTCTAAAGAGTAATTGTTTCACACTTTCTTCATTTTCTGCCTTTAGACTAACTAATAGGAAAACAACAAAATGGATGTCACTTACGAACTTACTTATATTACTAAATTATTCATCAAAATTAAAACATGTTGAACAAATTACATTTTGTATAAACATTCTCATTAACTTATAAATAAATACTTAAAAAATACTTTACCTTGCTGCGTACCCTAGAAAAATATACTGTACCATTAAAAAAACATATAATATTACATCCATCTTTACAATATTTTCTTTAGTAAATCTTTACTTTCTCTGTAAAAAAGTTTAATATCTGTTTTTTAACACAATATACTTTTATTTCTTTGCAACAATTGATCAGCTATTTTTTTCACCATCTTATAAATAATAATAAAAAACACTTATTTTTTCTTCGTTATTTGTTATCTTAATGGCAGCTGCACTGCTGTACTGTACTGTCTGTGTGGGTTATAGATGTTTTGTCATGCACTGGGAATTATGTATAATTTGCCTCAAACAATCTCTGCGTGGCAGATTGAGCTCACAGTGGGTGTTCCACTTAATAAAATCACTTAGTGTAACAATTCCCACCTTGACATCCCTCTGTTCCCTCTCAGAGGAGAAAGTGTAGGTATAATGCACTACTGCGGAGACTTTTTTGTTTTCCTTTTATGTATTACCTGACAGGAGGTTAACTAGCTATTTCCAGCCCCATTATTCTTCTGTAACTCCAGGGCAGAGTGAAAAGTCAATTATAGTCAAAGCATACATGTGTTTGTCAGAATCCCAGGCTTGTGATCTCCCCGAATACTTTTCTACTAAATGTGAGTGTTTAATTATTAGCAAGACATTATAGGGCTTAATGAGATACCACAGTAAATTGCATTGTGGTTTCATATTCGCTCATAAAAAAAGAAGTGCACCTCACCAGGATGGCAGTTCCTCAACAATATCAGAGCTAGTCCATCCAGCGCTTGACATTTAAGTAAGATGCTCTTCTTTCCGTTATCATAGAGGATGGGTTCCAACTCCTCAACTGGGAAATGTCACATGGTTTTTTAAGGTCAGGTTGGATCTCTTCGGTTATTTTTCATCAAAGGAGCTTAGCTTAGTGATTCCCTCTTTTGATAATTTTACATCAACATGACAGATATCTACATATAACATAACCTTGCGTGCCATGATATCAACAGGTTTTCAACGATTACAGTTTCTCCGTATTTCTACTTTTTGCATTTTACGTAAAAACATGGTGCTTTATTGCATTATGGTGCACTGATAACTCCTTTCCGGATGCCGCTTTTTTTGTTGTTGGTGCAAAACACTCAAGGTGGGGTTTTCCTCTGATGTTTTGAAGCACTAAAACATTTTTCGGCTGGCCTGTCCACTTTAGCTGCCCGATGTTCACACCAGAGTTGGGCCATTTACTCACAGGAACGAAAAAGAGAGACTAGCAAACAACAAAGTAGGACTAGCAATAGAAGATGCAATAACTGTTGTGTTTTTTTTTTAAAGGGAGGATATACCATGTGTTTAGTTTTTCTTTTTTTCTTTTTTACTTGACGACCTTTAAAAAAAGTGACAGAGATAACATTTTGAAATTGAAGGTTGAGTTTTCGTTGTGGTTTGTGCCAGGTTTTTGAAAATAACAATAAATCATCATTGGTCTTCATTTCCTAATGAATATCAATTGCCTCATGTCATAATGCAGCAACCCTCCTTTATTTTAAAGCCCAAAGTGTTCTTCTTCCCTGTGCAGTTATGAAAATGAGTAAAAATTCATTGCTACAAAACAAATAGATTTTTCCACCTCTGGAAAACGGCAAGTCAATCTGAGGAATATGACTCTTGAGGAAAAGTGCACAAGAGATTCAATGTATAACCTTTTAAATAATATGCCATAGTTTGTAAATCCTCAAAGACCCCACAAAAAGATCTGACCTTGCAACAGCCTAGATTTTATGTATCCCTCAACTACTTTATAAGTACATTATCGAACAAGAGCATCTAAAATTACTACTAAACCATGTGACCTTTTGATGCCCCTCTCTTAATTAACTATCCATAGAATCAGTCATTGCCATATTAGACAACGGGGGGTTAAACATGGGAAAGTTTAAACAACCTGTTAAGCCCCATTGAGGGCAGCAGTACTTGCTAACAGACTCATGCAAACACACACTCTTGTACAGACGCCCTCATGACAACATGTACTTCTGTTGCTGCACAGTGTCCCTCATCCACCAGTCTGTTTGGCAGGGGTTGCCGGGCAACAGGCTGCGTAAACACGGCACCTGACATGTCGAAAGAGAGAGCAACCAGGCGCTCAGGCACTTGTCTGCATAGCTTTGTCGATTCCACTACAAACATGCACTTATCATGCAGCAAATAAAAGCACACTCCTGCATGTGTTCACACAATCATTTAATCCTCCTAGAAATAAAAGCACAATTCCAAATTGTATTTTTGGGTCTCTTTGGAGATACAATCTACAGTATTAATAAGCATTGAAATAAGCATAGAGTGAATAAAAGAACCGCGTTTAACAATAAATGACTGTTTAAATGCAAGAACTTTATCAGGAGAGCATCTGAATTGTCATTATGTATATGACTGCTTCAAATAGAACGCTTGTTATGACTTGAATACAGATTATGACAGTCAAAATGTCAGGGAATTTGTGAAAAAACCTATACAATAATGTGCAGCTTAGATATAATGTGTGTTTAAGGCTTGCTTGTGTTTTCAGTGAGTGGTTTGTCTGCTATATTTCCTCCACTGTTTTTACCGGGTCAAATGCTTTCAGCATCAAGGTCAAGGGCAGCTTTATTATCATGTAAACAGTGCAAGATAGAGAAACCCAATTCAGTTGTAGCCCCCACACTGATGCAATTTACTGTGTTTTAGAAAGAGGTAAAAGCACAATAATAAGCATGAGAAACATACAATAAAGTATACCGTTTTTTTGAGAGATATTGCAATATCCTTACATTATACATCATTATATTATAGTTATGCGTCAAATCTTAAAATGGCCCATTTACCCTGAAAAAACCCAATAGTACGAAACATGTCCCACTGGACCCGTAATCAGAAAACAAACATCGCCAAAATCCATTGCTCCAAAAATCCAATCACTTTCTGCAAATAACAACCGCATATGATTATCATCAAACGGTTTTTCCTAAACCAAAGTACGGAAAAACTATGAAGGTCAGAATATGTCATTATGAATAATAGTTGCTGTTTGTTTCAGGCAGAGTTCTGGAGCAATATGTCTTTGTTTTAGGGATAACGTTTAGTTGGAATGGCACCAAAAGAACATGGTGACCTTGGTAAACATTATATCTGCTGAATGTCAACATGTTAGCACCATCATTGTGAGCATGATATCATGCTGACATTAGCAGTTCTGTAATCTGAGCGTCCCATAAACACACTCAAACAAAGACACGTTGGTTTGTGTTTTGCTCGCACATGACAGCCAAAGTTTGGAGAAATAAAGGCTTTAGACAAAAAAGCATAAATTGCGGTCACATTTGCGTGGTGAAGTTTCACATTGTGGTCTGTATGAACATGCCTTAAAGGTAGGGTAGGTAAGAATGTAGAAACCAGCTCGAGTGCGCTAGAATCTGAAAGTACGCAGCCGAAAAAAATCTGCCACTTCCTTACAGAGCCCCTCCTCCAACACACACGAAGGCGCACATGACCAATGAGGGCACGAGATAAGTTTATGCACAGATGGAAGGCTGACAGGCAGGTAGGCCATCCAGTTATTTTAGCCGGGCCGGCTCAGATGATTGGTCGTGCTTTTTACAGAGCCACGGCTTCCACAGATGATTTTTTTTTTTAAATGTATTTATTATCAAAGCATTTAATGTATTCATTGCTATCGGGATGTTAAGAGCATTCCATGGAAAATAACAAAAAGTGTTTCTGAAGTGAATTACATACCCCACCTTTAACACTATCAGTACCAAAAGTCAAAAAGCATTTTCAAATCCCTCAGTTTATGAAAATGCTTGAGAGCTTATCCAGTAATGCATTTCTCTGGCGTCTCGACTTTTATGATGTTTGTAACGCTGCTCTGCAGATTTATTCCACCTCTATTTAAACTACAACTTTACAGGTAGCAACTAAAGACCTACATTGAAAATGTAAGGCAGTTATACACAGTTATACAGAAGGTTAACTATACAGTCAACATGAAGTCCTCCGTAACGATTATTCCCATGGATCTTTGCCTTTTCACTCGTCCACTTCAGCTCCAATGATGTTGCTGTGGTATGCATTTTCATTGTGTGTTTCAAAAAATCTTTTCTTCTCTAATTTTGGTGTCACTGTGGGCAACTCAAACAGAAGCTTTTACATTGATCTGTTGCCTACAAAAGACACGAGTTCAGAAACAAGATGGATTTCATATATCTATTATTTGATGTGACTCCCCCTCTTTAAGAGGATATAGATTTTCTGCCACTGATTCCAGGAGTAAGGTCGGGCTGAGGATCCTCTACCTCTAAAGGTCGCACCCAGTGGATTTCTCTGCTCACTAGGATCACAGACTAAAAGGTTGCATTGTACTGTATAAACTTTAAGCTGACATTTATCTTTGTGGTAAACTTGAAATCCTGTTTTCCAACACTTGATCATTGTGCTAATTTGTTATTCCGTCGCAGGTGAGTAAGTATGAAAATCCTTCTAATATTCAGCAAGATTTGTCTTCTATGTTTTTCATTGCAGCCTGATCAAATTGGATGTGAGTCCACCATCCCACCATATATTCTGCAGCCACAATGTGGACAGCATGCAGCGTTAGCACCATTAGTGTGCCAGACTGTCCACAAATCATCTCCTTAGTCCTTCTATCTGACTCCCTGCATTTGGCCCGTGCTGATAAGGCCCTGCCGAAATGACCTGGGGGTCATAATTCCCCCACTGAAGTCCACGGCAGAGATAGACCGCTGAGTCCATCAAAGGGAAACTTCAGGCTGTCTCTGCAGTGTTGTCATTTCTCAGGCAGTGGGATGCTTTGAATTAATCTGAAAAACACGGAGCGAGAGATAGCTCCGGCAGTTGTGAGGACTGAAACTCCTCTTGGCCTCAATTTATGACACATTGTCGAAACATTCACAAGGTCTAAATGCATTTATAGAATTTCACATATGAATAGAGTGACAGTAGTGATTATTCTGTTTTGACAGATTACCTGTAGATGAACCCCTGATTAAATGTCATGTAATCTTAATTTGAAATGAGAATAACAGATGCAGTGTTATAGGCATTTATGACATATAATATAAAGTATGTATGCACATTGCTTGAATTTTGCCATTATGTGTTTAGTTTTTAATGGTATTTAATATATATTGAAGGTGATCAAGTATTTTCTTCATTTCAGGCATCGCTTGGAAAGGCAGAGTATATCTGCAAAACATTAAAGCAGGGGTGTCAAACTCAATTTAATCGCGGGCCATATTAGCATTATGGTTGCACTCAAAGGGCCAGTGGTAACTATATAAATATACATATACAAATATATAATATATATAAAATAATGTATTATATGACATTATTGCCTCTGAATTGGATTATTATCGGATAGGGTAATAACTTAGTAATTAACTACGTCTGAAAGCAGAAGTCCAGGGCAAATAATTGCAAGTCTCTTCAGTGCGCACGTCACAAAACGAGATGCATCGTGGGACATGTAGTTTATGGGCAACCTGCTTCTGTAAAGTGGCATGTAACCATATAATAAACGTATTATATTCTTTGCAAGCTCTTGCGGGCCACATCAAATGAAGTCGCGGGCCGGATTTGGCCCCCGGGCCTTGAGTTTGACACCCCTGCATTAAAGCGTAACATTTAACTTGACACATTTCTGCCAGTATTTGAAAGCTTTCTCAACAGTGCTCATAATAGATCATCTAAAATGTGTCGTAATAAATAAGATAAAAGCCTACATGTCAAAATGTAGAACACTTGATTTAATTAAGGAACTACATAGGTAAAAGAACAGTTTTAGTTTAGTCCCAGAAAGTTTAGCAGTGATTTGCCTTAGGGTGGAAGATAATATGTAAACTTTGCAGTTTATAATAGTTTTCTGTTCAAGCATGCCCTCTTAATAAGGGATTATGTACTTTGTAACAATTCAACATCAAACATCATTCTGCAAATCTTATGATTACTTATCTTATGATCTAAAATGTCATACAATGTTTCAAACTCTACAGCACACCATGTTATTGATAAGATGAATGCAATTTCTAAGAACATAGTATTACATCATACAGCATCTGGCATGAAAAAGAATTGCAGTGATTTAGCTGAAGTTGCGCCAGTCATAAAAGATGATTCTGTATTAGAGCCGAGTGTGTGTACTGTATGTGTGTGCGGGTGTTATCGCAGAGTTGATCTACTGTGCACAGAATTGATTTGTAAATAAATTCTTGACAATTCCTTTCAAACTCTGTGAAAGAAATCCCATTCACACCAACAAGCTGCTGGCACAGCCCCTTGTTTGTCCATGACTAAACAAACAGGGGCTGGAACATTGAATTAGTGTGTGTGTGTGTGTGTGTGTGTGTGTGTGTGTGTGTGTGGTGTGTGGTGTGTGTGTGTGTGTGTGTGTGTGTGTGTGGTGTGTGTGTGTGTGTGTGTGTGTGTGTGTGTGTGTGTGTGTGTGTGTGTGTGTGTGTGTGTGTGTGTGTGTGTGTGTGTGTGTGTGTGTGTGTGTGTGTGTGTGTGTGTGTGGTGTGTGTGTGTGTGTGTGTGTGTGTGTGTGTGTGTGTGTGTGTGTGTGTGTGTGTGTGTGTGTGTGTGTGTGTGTGTGTGTGTGTGTGTGTATCAATAACAGCTATTACTGTCATGTGTTAGAATTCAGTTTTTATTCGCAGTGTCCTTCACTGAGAGGTAAAAAAACATCTCCTTACCGATCATGAAAACAACTTTTGTTAAAGGTGGGTACAGGCAAGTTTGAGAAACCGACTCGAGATACACTTTTTGTTATATTCCATGGAATGCTCTTAACATCCCGATAGCAATGAATATCTTAAGTGCTTTGACAAAATATCCATAACAAAATGTCATCTGTGGAAGCCGTAGTACTGTAAAAAGCACGACCAATCATTTTAGCCGACCCGGCTAAAATAACTGGATGGCCTACCTGCCTGTCAGCCTTCCATCTGTGCACAAACTTATCTCGTGCCCTCATTGGTCATGTGCGCGTTCGTGTGTGTTGGAGGAGGGGCTCTATAAGGAAGTGGCAGATTTTTTCCGGCTGTGTATTTTCAAATTCTAGCGCACTCGAGCTGGTTTCTCCAAAATTACATACCCTACCTTTAAAGGGGCGAAACTGCAAAACAAAACAACCAAGATATGAGTAGAGGTAAGTGGGAAAATATATACATTTTATTCTGTCATGCTTCAATGTCATGAATACAACATATACGCACAGTTTATTTTATCAATTTTCCAACAATGTGTCTGTATGTTAACATCTCGTATTCTATTTAATCCTATTACATTTTTGGGTCATATTTATCAAGTTTGTGTATAATGACAGAAGAGACACATGACCAATCAGCATAAAACGACAAACGTACCAAACATAAAAAACAGGGACGACAGCAGTTAATTAAAGTGACATTAGAAGAAGCATTTTGATGAAGTGTCTAAATAACAAGTGTGAACAGCAGAAAGCCATTCATGCTTGAGGTCCAGCAGGACACCTGACACCACACAAGGACATCCTAAGGGCACTGCGTCAACCCAAACACACACAAATATGCTCACACGCAATGATGATCCAAACCTTAAGACCTTGGAGAAGCTAAACTATCCTCATGTTAGCGTTACGTTGGTGCCAACTGTCAGAGGTGTCTCTTGCTGTTCCATAATGATGATCAAGCGTTTCAATCCGTGAGGCTTTTTCTCTTTTTTTCCCCCTGCCCTGTTTACCAATTGATAAAAGGCTTTTTATGATCCTACTTTTCTCTTCCTACATGTATTGTTTGACATATGTTGTCCCCTATATTTCACTGACCCCTCCTTGAACTCAATACATCCATTTAATGCAGTGGATAAATGGCGGAGAGTGAGTCTCAGCTCTGGGACCTCTTGGCACTCGGCTCAGTGCTGAAAGAACACTTATCCCCACTCACCCAGATCAAATTCATTTTCTGGCATTGACGCGGAGCAGCACCGTGGTCAGATCATTTAGAGTCAAGGTAAACTGCCAATAGTACACGCCATGAAACAAGATGAAACATGAAATATGTTGGCACACAATGAGCAGTGTGTGTCTCCTTCGCAATCTTCCCCTCACTTCTGCTCATTTTCTCTCACTCTCACTCACTTGAGCTTTAGTGGCGCCATAACCCCCCGAAAGGCAATTACCATGACAACAGCAGTCAGGCTTTGCACCACAGTAATTAGTGCGGTTAAAAAGGGAATTATGCGTTTTTGTCTGAGAAATGATATGACACACATCAGAGTGTAAGGTGCAGCCCTGGGGATGAACCTGTGGGGGGAAACGAGGAGGTAAAAAAAATGGTGGTGGCACACAAAGAGAAAAGAGAAAAGGCTAGCTGTATCAGGTCAGTGTATTAAGATCTCCATTAATCACTATGATACAGTGGAACCGATGAATAGAGCAGCCACGTCTCTATGGAAGTGATGTCATGTCCGTAGTTAAAAATGATGGTGGAAAAGGGGCTGCTCCCTGTCTCAGCAGGGTTGCAAAAAAAAATCATAAAATATCATCTGATGAAGAGACTCTTTCTTTCAAGTATGTAAACAGCGGCTGTGGCCCTTGATTCCTCAGCGTTGAGAGAAAGTGGGAGGACCATTTGTTTTATTTTTTCCTCATTCTTGTTGAAATTCCCAGTGTAGTGCAGCTTGAATCTCATTGCCCTGGATTGCAGCTTGTCGGAGGTGTGTTCAGGCTCACCTCCAGCCTTGCTCAGGCCGCTGTAATAGATGTGTTTGTTGCTAAGTGGCGGTTGTAATGGGATGCTTGTTTGCCTTGCTCGGTGCACTTTCATCCTTCACTGTAGTGCTAATGTAACGCAGCAATTTGTCTCACGGCTGCAGAGCTTTTCTGCTAGGGGAAGAAAACAAAGACGCTGGGAGTCGGGCGTCATTTTATACTCTGTGTGCACATTTGAATTTGTGTTGTACATGTGAGTGTTTGTAGTCATTTGCCACCAATTGGGAGGGTGAAACAGCCATATCCCTTTCTTCTCTCATGCTGCCTCTGTGCAGAAAAGGTGCAGATTGTACAGATGGAGAAGGGTCCCCCGTGGGCTGCAGTCCAGTACTGAAGCGCCATATACACTGCAGTGCTCCATAAATAGAGGAGAGTGAGGGATGGGCAGAGGTGGAGGGAAGGGTAAAGATAGCACCAGTTCTCATCCCACACACTCGGATTGTCACTGGCCTCAATGAATCATCCAATCGTGGATAATCCTCCAAAGAAAAGTCCCCGTTGCTTTCTCACAAACACACACACTCGACGAGTCACTCCAAGAGGCCCCTTAATGTCGTGCACAGTTATAGCTGTTGTCAATGCATCATTTATATGTCTGAGTATCTTGGCCTCTACACAGGATGACCCGGGGTCGGCCCGTGGTGTCATGAAATATTCAGCATCTCGCAAAGCAGAGACAAGCTTATTTTTGCTCTGATGAAGTGGAATCCTCTTTGTCTCAGCATCATTAAAGAAGCGTTCTTGTTTGTATTTTCAGATGCTGCCGCAATACTGGTGCAGTCACTGCAGCATAGTGTGTGTGTGGTAGAAATACTCCATGCTGCCTGTAAGTGACATTAATTTAATTAGACATAATCATGGGATGGCGCATTGTTGTGAGTCGCAGCCACGACCTGGATATGTGGATTTGTGCAGAGAAATCTGCAGCATTACAGAATCTGTAACCTTGTTTGTTCAGGACACGTGCTGTTTGCCCTTAATTTATGTGTTGTGATCTCAGGGTACATGTATTAAGTGTATTTGCACATGATTATTATGATAAAATAAATCACATTGAAATGTCAAGGAAGCATTGCGCAATAAAAGCGCTATATAGCTCAGGTTGTAAGTGTGAATGTACGCCTCGCCTTTTATTATCCTGTTCCTTTTATAACCTGTATAATTACTGTTGTAGGCTACAGTGGAAAAGGTTTCAACACCTCCCACTATTTTTACATTTTATATCCATTTTACACGTCTTGACTTGAAACGCAGCCAGCGTCGAGGCTTAAGTGGAATTCTCGCTGTGTTTTGATAACTGGGCAGTGCGAGAGTTCGCACAGTGGACCCTGAGGAGGCTCTGATTTCATGTCATAATGAGACCCAGCTGTCAGAAACAGAAACCAGAGTCTTTGTTAACAAATGTTTTTTTCATCTCGGTTCCACAGTAAGTCACATCAGTGAGTGCTAAATGTACAATTGGGCTAATTGGTAAATACATTGGATAATTGGCTTGTAAAGTTCAGTTTAGTAGGTGTCATCTTGGTTAAATAAGAAAAAAATGTATGATTATAACCTGTGACATCTTTAGGTGAATGTTGCATTTGCTTGTCTTAATCGTAATGTGGTGTAACTCATAATATCGAAAGCATTGTGTATTTCCTACATTTGCAGATTTAACTACCTGCTATTTTGACAAAGGTTTGGCGCACAACACACAATAATACCACAATAATACTAAATAATTCTACAAAGAATATTATGAAACCATGAGCCTTTTGCAACAATAGAAGAAGCCACAACAGACACACAAACCACAGTAATGTTTTTGTAGTCACAGTACACATCCAACGGACACCATTATTATTCTTCATGACTTTCTACTGACCTATTGAATGTAATTCCCAATTTTGATCCCATTTTAGCTCTGAATTGGTCTCCACCAACCCCTGAGAAAAAATAACCGTGTTATATAAGTGTGTTAAACATGTATAGCCACTAACTCTTTCAGTCTGCCATTTGGCACTGGGCATATACTGTAGGCGTGCAGAAGGATGATCAGAGCTTTTAAATTGAAAACAGCTGTTTCGTTTTGCTTCTGGAATTAATAAGGGCAAGGGGGGCTGGACTGAAGATTGAAAATGTGATGTAAAACCAGAACAAATAAAAAGATAATCAGTGGAACTGTAGGGCAAATGGTAATGCTCACAAAGGTTGGGATGTGCCCACACACTCCAAGACTACGACACCTTTTACAGTCCTAAACTACAAGACCAATATAATGGTGCAGCTGACCATCAGAAGACACATACTGTACTCTTTGGGCAGCTTCACTATAAGTGGTATGGTTGTCCCTGTGCAAAGAGCTGAAGAGAGTAGCAGAGGAATGTATTTACTTGAGTGACCTCAGTAACCAGTCAAAAAGCTTGACTTGGTTGGTTTTGCTTGATGATATTACAGAAGATTTTCTGAAGAGTTGGAGTTCATTTTTCTGTCTAAAGTTGTGAATTCATCATCGTGAAGTAAGTATAGGATGAACTCCAATGTGCGCTCAAGGGACATGAGCCAGGATCCATCGGAGAGGGAAAGTGTAATCTGCCAGCACCCGACACAGAGCGCTGACCCACGACCAAGGGCTGATGGGATACAATTTCAATCGACAGGCTCAGCCATTGGTAGGTACGGACCTGAAGCAGTTCAGGTCATATTTCTCTGGCCTTCATTAATTGGTATTTTGACTACAGTCCTCTCTCTTGTGGTAGACCACCAGTCCACCCACATGAAGTCCTTGAAGTGTGACAATTGGCAATTACACTCACAGTGACACATGGGAGAAAATCCCAGTCTGCTAATAGAGATCTGGTCGGGCCTCTTCCCCTCTCTGCACTGAAAGGAAAAAGGAATTTTCAATAACAATGGCCATTTATAGCTGCTACCACATGGCATTGGCACAGTAAAGCATAGAGCAGAAGGAGAAGTACTTTTCACTATTGATGGTTGTATAAATGCTAATGGTTTGGCAATCAATACAGCATTACAGTGCCCCCGGTAAATAGAATTATGATCCGGACACACTGTATAAATGATCACATGATTGATGTGTTAAAGCAGCACATTTATGTCTTGATTGTATATTCAGCACAAAGAAGAGGTCAGTGATATGGAAAGAAATAATCAGACTGGGTCAATAATCCTGGTATAAACCTCGTATTTGTCAATAGTGATGTCCAGCCTGTTTTTTTTTTTTACCAGTAGCATTATTCATTAATTGGCAAAGTGTCTCATTTGCAATGGGATAGAAGCCTCTGTAATGAAAAACACACTTCTTCTGTGTTCAGCTAAATGAATGTAGAGCAGTTTTTTCATTCCAAATACCAGCGCCATTTTTCAAACAATGATGCGTACATATATTCAAGAGGAAATTCATAGCAGGTGTGGCTGAATAATCCTCAATTTGGTTCTAACCGAAACCCCTTTCGCTGCAATACGGACATATACGAAAGCATTTACATAGAACTGATAGAGAGACTGTGGGTGTTTGGTGTGTGTGTGTGTGTGTGTGTGTGTGTGTGTGTGTGTGTGTGTGTGTGTGTGTGTGTGTGTGTGTGTGTGTGTGTGTGTGTGTAGTGTGTGTGTGTGTGTGTGTGTGTGTGTGTGTTGTGTGTGTGTGTGTGTGTGTGTGTGTTGTGTGTAGTGTGTGGGTGTGTGTGTGTGTGTGATGTGTGTGTGTGTGTGTGGTGTGTTGTGTGTGTGTGTGTGTGTGTGTGTGTGTGTGTGTGTGTGTGTGTGTGTGTGTGTGTGTGTGTGTGTGTGTGTGTGTGTGTGTGTGTGCGTGCGTGTGTGCGCGCGCGCGCGCTCCCTTTCCCTGCCTTTGGCTTGGAGGCCCCTTGCATGCCTACCTCCCCATTTTATGACTGAGCTTCTCTCTCCGCCCTCCACCGAATTAATGATGTTCTAATTGAGAGAGGTACTGCAGTTCACATACATGAAGGGAGTCTCTCTATATTTCCAGTCTAGATAGTAAATGCCTTGTTATTCTAATCTTAACATGTCTCCAACGGCAAAATACGATGTGTGCCGGCCACTTTGATGAGCAGACTGTCAGTGCTTCCTTTGAATTGATTTGCAGATGTTGTTCAGGAGTCAAGTCGGCACCCAACAAAGTCTAAAAATTGCAGTTTTTGAAACAACTTTTTAAGGTACAATCAAGGGCACTGGAAGCGGGGGGGCCAGGGGCCATTGGCCCCCCTACTTTTCAGCCCTGCCTCACATTTTCGCAGCAGCAGATTCTTTTTTTTTTCAGTCTTTATTTCGAACAGATTAAAAAATAACAAATAACAAATGTGAAAAACAGAATACCGTATTGTTATAATACAGTATTTATCCACATCCATGGTAATATTTGTATATTAAAAAAAAAAAAAAAAAAAATCTTCATATTAATTAATAATAATAATCATATGTGTCCGAAAGGGAGTAGGAAGCAAATGCTTATTAATTCCCACCCCTTACTTGATCAATGATTGTCCTTTAAATCATTATGCAAGTTATTCCTACTTCGATTTACATTTATATACATACATAATCATTTCTCATCTCAATCACCTTTCTTCATTCTCATATTTTTCCAAAAAAGTGTTTCTGTACATCCTTTTAAACTGAATTATGCTTGTGCTTTTTTTTAACTCCTGCTCCAAACCATTCCATAAAATCACCCCACAGATTGTTATACTCATACTTCTCAGAATTGTTCTGACCTTGAGTTGTTTAAAATGTAGATTTCCTCTCAAATTATACCCACCCTCTCTGTCTATGAACAATGTTTTTAATTTCCTAGGAAGTAGATTATGTCTGGCTCTGTACATGATTTGTGCCGTTTTAAATGGATAGTGGAAAAATTGAACCCCAAATAGTTTCGTTTTAAACTTATTACAAAGCAATAATTACGTACCAAAACAATCACACACCTGATGCAAAAAAAATATATATAATTGCCTTACGCATGTTAGAAGCACTTCCCACGAACTTTTTTAGAAACAAAATGATCGATTCAGCCAAACCGGAAGTGAGGAAAACTCAGGAAGACGAAACAATAAACAAAACCATGGGCGTCTATGCAGAATGAACGTGGAAGGGCAAATATACCAGACAAAGAGAAGGGATTGTACGAGGTATCCAGTGATGATAGCGAGTCAGAAACATCCTCTCGGCTTTCCTGCGAAAATGTAGTTTTAGGAACTGAATCTGAATCCGGTTCACTAAGCGACGATGGTGAGAATATTGAGCCAGACGATGGACCATTACGTCCTTATTTGTTCGAGCCCGAGGTGATGGAGTTAGTTCACGGCATGGGCAATGGCGAGGATGACCAGGACCAGGCGCCAGATGATGCACCCCTACGCACAAATAATCTTGACTGGTAGGTCCCTAAGCATAGCTCACGCTAGGCGCTATATTATATATTGCAAAAGTTGGCATGCATGCACTGTAGGCCTATGGCTATGCCCAAGGATGACTGCATGTAGGGTACATTTCATAACATACCAGGGTCAGGTTCACATAAATTATCTTGTCACATTTATTATTGTATATGTAACAGCCTTATGGGTAGTGCTGAGTACCTGGACTCACATTCAGGTTCAGGTCCGGACTCAAGTCCAGAGGTTCAGGTTCAGGTCCGGACTTATAAGTCCGGACCTGAACCCATGGCTTGTGTCAAGTTGTATGAGTAACTAAAGTGAACTTATGTGAGCTAATTATCAATTGAAAATTAACTCATAATAAACTCAAATTCAAACTCGTCAGGTTTATTGTGCTCCCTTCCAACTTGTGTCTACATTTCTCTACAAAGTACAAATGTAAAAAAAAACACTTTTTGCCACTTAGTCTACAAATGACTTATGACAGCAACTACAGTGAACTACTACAAAGTTCAAACGTTTATTTCATTTACCAAACTAAAGTAACCAAACAGTCCCTGAGCTGACTGAGCCTAAATCCCTAAAACGTTGCTGAAAGGTAGAGTGTAGAGTAGACTATACGCATTACACTGTTACACACCTACTATACAGTATAGGCTACACTGTAGTGGCTGTACAGTCAGAGTGTACTGTACTGTCTGTACACCATGTATTTTCTACAACTCTACATGTGTACATTATACAGTACATACTACATACATAGTGATGTACAACATACTGTTAGAAATTAAAATCAATGTTGATATGGTGTAATTTTGAATTAAATACACTATTTAATTTAAATCAGTTTTATTCTGAAAAAACCGGAAGTTCACACTATTAACTTTTATTCTGAAAATTATTCACTTCCGGTTAGCATTAGCATGTGGCGAAATGCTACGTTTTCAAACCGTGAATCAAAGGTGAAATGACATGTGATGTTGTACACTGAGCACACTGGGATTAGCACTCATTTATTGACGCTGAATAATGTTTATCAGGGAATGTTTAAATGACCACAGAAACCAGAATAGACGTAAGTGCTAGTTCTTTTGCGAGTCCAAGTACCGGTTCCCGACGTTCCGGTTTTAACCGGACTTGAACCGAAACTTTTTACAAGTCCAGTACCGGTTCGGCGTACCGGTACGCAGCACTACTTATGGGCATTAATTACATGAATGAATTTAAATGAATTGTATACTAGCATGATATACAGCTAGAGCCAATCGGTCTTTTGACGTAGTATGGTCCTAATCCTAGGCTAGCCAGGCTGCCTGTCAAGTGTAGGCTGTACTCACAGTACTGTTAGTCTATCATGTCTATATGATGACTGTAGTGTACACATTCGACACTGTGTACCGGATTATCGGATGACGAGGCCTCCGGTCGCCTAATCGACAGGCAATAAATGGCGTTGTACACAATGGTACAGGCTAATGATGCATTAAATCAGCCAGAAAACATAATAAAATACTCGTGCCTCGTCCAATGTTTGTGCCCGTCTTCCTTTGTTTTCATCATCACCCGAAGATTCCCGAAGTATTTCGTTTCATTGAGAGGGCGTGGTCGGGAGCAGTAAAATTGAAATAAAATGAAACTAGGCGCATGAAATAAAAATAAATGGTTTATTATGCTTATTTTTAATAAAAATACATAAGTTAAACCCAAAATTCGCGGATTTCCACTATCCCTTTAACCAGATCAATGAACTTCAATATTGTGACTTCAAAAATAATACATTAGTGTGTTCAAGATATCCGGCTAGATATCCGGCTGTAGGTTGGTTTTGTACGTGTTTCCCCAAATCTCCACACAGTAAATCAGATATGGCTATATTAGTGTGTTATATAGAGTATACAATGAGTTATAGTCCATAATGTATCTGGCTTTTCCCAATATTGCGATAACTTTGAAGCTTCGGCATAATTACAAGCGGA